>NW_012114977.1:3390245-3410191 GCF_000951035.1 Colobus angolensis palliatus | reverse complement strand
AGCGATTCTCCTGCTTCAGCCTCCCGGGTAGCTGGGACTACAGGCATGCACCACCACGCCCAGCTAATTTTTGTATTTTTAGTAGAAACGGGGTTTCACCATGTTGGCCAGGCTGGTCTCAAACCCCTGACCTCAAGTGATCCGCCCGCCTCGGCCCCCCAAAGTGCTGGGATTACAGGCGTGAGTCAGAGTACCCAGCCGATTCCCTTCTTAAAGCCGTCTTCTCCTCATAAAGGTTCTCCTCTGTTGCTGGGGAACCACTGTCAGTCCTCTCCGCGCCAGCTGCTAGTTACATGAGTGTAGACTCGGGGGATCTGAAAAGAAGGCTTTCCAGTTGACTCTTTCACTTTGACATACCCAAGACAGGCAAAATCAATTGTACATGGTAAGATTTACTTATCATTCACATTTCTGGCAATAAGCTGAGAATTGGGAGGCAAATGAAAAACAACTTCTCCACAGCCAAAATAGATGTCAAAGTCCATCCACTAAAGCACGCAGCATTATTTCAGGTTTACCTTTGAAAGACCATAGACTTTGGAGTCAGAAAGTCCTAGAACCGAATGCCAATTTCACCACTACTACCTGTGTAAACTTGGGTAGGTTTATTCAAGCGCTTGAAGCCTCCATTCTTTTGGCTGTACAGTAGGGATAATAGTACCTAGGTCGTAAAAGTGTTACAGGGAATAGTGAGGTCCTGCATGTAAGGTGACTAATCCTTTACAGTCCTGCATGTAAGATGCCTAATGCTTTCTGTGGTACATAATCGTTAAACAATGGAGAGGCCGTTAGTATTCTACTACACCAGGCTCTGTAGGCCCTTTCAATGTTCATGTCCCCAGGGTGTCACTTGGCTTCCCTTACAACTCTCTAATTTCATTCAGGACTGTGGCTAGTTTTTACTTCGTGTACTTCTACAACCACTCGTTGATTAATCTGGAATTTTTATACTTAGCCCTTTTCTCTTTCTGCAGCTCCAGGCAGGCTTCTGAAAAAAAGGACAGGAGTCCTCTGGGAATCGCGGTGGAAGCAGCCCCAAGGCAGAGAGAGAGGCTTTGGGGGCAAGGCCATGTGTGTCCACTAGAGAGACTAGTGCCAGCCCAGGCCAGCCAGGAAGAACAGGGAAGGAAGCTGATCCTAGCCCAGATGCCACACCCCTGTCGATTGCATAAAACTCCCGGACAGGAAGGTAAGTAGCGTGCCACCTGACTCCGCTGCTCAGGGCCAGGGACTGTCTTGTGCGTCTGTACGTTTCCGGTGGCTGGCCCGGTGCTGGGCACATAGTAGGCACACAGGTTTGCTAAAGAGCACTAAAGTCATTGTCGAAATGCAGCAGGGCTTTAGAACACACATAGTATCGCAATCACCAACTCGTGTCATAATCCAATTTTGTGTAATTTTGGAGAAGTTACTAAATTTTTCCAAGCCTGTTTTCTCATATCCAAAACAGGGATAATGCTAGCATCTGGCCCATAATGGTGCTGTGCGATAATGTTGGACATAACACACATAAAGAATTTAACATGGCCGGGTGCGGTGGCTCACGTCTGTAATCCCAGCACTTTGGGAGGCCGAGGCAGGCGAATCACCTGAGGCCAGGAGTTCGAGACCAGCCTGACCAACATGGAGAAACTCTGTCTCTACTAAAAATACAAAATTAGCTGGGTGTGGTGGCACATGCCTGTAATCCCAGCTACTCAGGAAGCTGAGGAGGTTGTGGTGAGCTGAGATCGTGCCATTGCACTCCAGCCTGCGCAACAAGAATGAAACTCTGTCTCAAATAATAATGATAATAATAATAATTTAGCACATAGCTGCTCAATCATATGTTCAGTCAGTTAGTTATTGCTATTATTATCGGTGGGTGAGATTTCCCAAGGCTGGAGTAATGGGAACCCTCTAGAGGGAAACAAGGAAGCCAGGGCATAGCTGGTAGAAAACAGCAAAAAAGGAATGCAATTTTTTGTGTTGTTTTGAGACAAGATCTTGCTCTGTTCCTCTGGCATGAGTGTAGTGGTGTAATCATAACTCACTGCAGCCTTGAACTCCCAGGCTCAAGCAATCCTCCCACCTCAGCCTCCCGAGTAGCTGGAACTACCAGCACCCACCAGACACCCAGCTAATTTTTAAAATTTTTTGTAGAGATGGTGTTCCGCTATGTTAGCCAGGCCGGTCTCAAACTCCTAGCCTCAAGTGATCCTCCTGCCTCAGCTTCCCTAAGTGTTGGGATTACGGGCGTGGGCCATATACTGGCCAGAATTGCCATTTTTAAGAGAGGTTCAGAACAAGGAAGAACGGGTTCACTTTTAAGGGAAGATGGTAGAATGTCAACCAAGAGCGAAGCCAGAATTACTCAGCTCTCAATAAAAATCTGTCCTACGTAAGAATGATCTTCAAATTACAATAAATGAAAATAAGCATTGTTTGAAAAGGAAATAGAAGCTCAATAACACAGAAGGAGGAGAGCCCGTGTGCATCTCGCTACACTGATTTTTGTCTCCAAGCTCATCAATGACATCAGAGGAGACAAATAATTTGCAGATGTGATCAGCCTGTGTAATCTGCAGGACTCAGAGTAAAAGCTTTCCCAGTCTTCAAAGGGGTGTGTGTACTGGGAGGAGAGTAAGGAGCGGATTCTGGGAATTGCAAACCACTGGGCCAAACGTCAATCCCCAATGAAACAGATGCTCTGTGACCATTTAGAAAAGAAACACTTGATGACTAGGAGCCAGTTTGGGTTCACTGGAAACAAGGCAAGTCGAACACATTTGTCTTCCTTTTTAAAGGGGTTTTATCAACTGGTGTAACAGGAGATTTAATTTGGTAAGGCGTTGCATCTTACATATTCAGCATTTATGAAACTCTTCCTGGGCCAAGGATAGAAAGATGACCAAGGTATGGTCTCAGAAGCAGCGCACATCCTGGTCAACTGGTGGTCACCTGTGGCTGGATAGTAATGACCTTAAGTGGCATCACAACTGATGTAATAACTCTTTTCAAAGCCTAGATTAACAGATTAATGTCAATTTGGAAGGAAATCTTGGTTCTTCTTTGGTTTGTGTGCTGTTCTATGTTTTGACCAAAGGCCAGGATGCAGACCTAGAAGACATGTTTGTCAAAGGAGCTCATGGCAGAGGTAAGAGGAGGGCTACCTGATGGATGGTGACATTCTGATGCAAAATGATCTTGAGATGTCGAATTGAACAATACAACCAATAATAGAATCGAATCCAGCTCAACGCTGCACTATAACATTAAGAACCGTGCCCCAATCAAGGAAAAGAAAGGCTTGTAGCTCATTCTTGGAAGCAATAAAAATATGAAGGACACAGAAGGTCTGGGGTTGGTGCAGAGGTCCAGACTCTGTGAAAAGACCGTGAATGGATCTAAGGAGGGATGGGAGTAATCTCCCCACATTACAAGGGCTGACATGGGAAAGAGGGAGTGAGTTATCCTAAATTGCTCTTGAGGAAACTACTGGAGCAAGTAAGGAGCTTAAGGGAGAAGAAGAGATGTTGTAACATTAAGACCTGGCTACAGGCCAAGTGTGGTGGCTCACGCCTGTAATTCCAACACTTTGGAAGCCTAAGCCGGGAGGATCACTTAAGGTCAGGAGTTCGAGACCACCCTGCGCAACATGGCGAAACCCTGTCTCAACCAAAAATAGAAAAAAAATTGGCCGGGCATGGTGGCGCACATCTGCAGTCCCAGCTACTCGAGAGGCTGAGGTGGGAGGATTGCTTGAGCCTGGGAGGAGAGGTTGCAGTGAGCTGAGATTGCGCCACTGCACTCCAGCTTGGGTGATAGAGTGAGATTCCATCTCAAGAAAAAATAAAAAAAGAGCTGGCTAGAGAACAGAATGAATTATTCTGAAAAGTAGTGAGCCTCTCATCACCCTAGGTATTCAAACAGGGATAATCAACCATGCAGTGGGAAACCTGACCGGATAGGCTTGGGGGCCCTCCCCACACTCGGTGTCCACCCTGCTTGCCACCAATTAGTAATGAGTAGGGAAGGCTCCCTGAAGGAGGTCACATCCGAGCTAGACTGTGAAGATGGAGACAGCTCTGACCCGATCCCGTAGGGTGCCCGAAGCCAGCCCCACGTGGCAGCAAGTATGAGAACTGGGTACTTCCCCACAAGGTAAGACAGAAAGTGGAGCTGAGCTTTCTCTATGGATCAGAACTGATATAGCAGGTGACAGGTAGAGGAAAGAGAAATAGAGTGCCAGTGGAGAGCCAGGCACAAAAAATCAGGCCCACAGAGCAAAGACTGGAGGGTCCTGGCCTGAGCAAGAGGAAGGGTGGGTGGGAAGGAGAGACCCACCAGGCAGCATCCTGCTGGAGACACTTCTATCATTCCTTAATTGTTCCCAGGACCAGAGCCTGTCAGAATTGGGAAGAGCCCTTCAGGAGCCCCTGGCCCAGGCCCTGATGAGACGGATGAGAGTTGAGGGTCAGGCTGAGCAGCTCATCCAAGGGAACCCAGACCTGAGAAGGGCTCTAATCCCGCCTCAGTCCTTGTCAGCTGTGTGACCTTGGGCAAGTTACTTAACCACTCTGTGCCTCAGTTTCCTCATCTGTAAAATAAAGGCAGAGGTAGCCATAAAAACTAAAAGAGGTGATGTAGGAAAAGCACCCAAGAAGAACTAGATAATCAAAATAGACCTACATAGTAGTGCTATCTGCAAATTAACACTAATTTACAATTTTTGGGAGATGCCAGGGAAGGCGGTGAATGCCGGGAGCCCCTTCCCACAGCAGTGCTCCATCAGTGCTGTGGACTCAATGCATTTATGGTAACCAGGTAGGTCGCTGGTACCCATATTGATCCCCACCGTGGGAGAAGTCCCTGAAGTATGGGGACCCGCAGGGGAGGGGAAGGCTCAGAGGCCGAGCCCACACGTACCTTCTCCCCAGGTGTGACGGAGATGCGCCACACGCAGTGCATGTGAGCAGAGTAGCCGTTGGGGTATTCAGGGGAGGAGAAGTTGCCTGTGCTGTCTTGCAGGGTCTCTCCGCAGGCTGTGAGGAAAGGAAATGACAGGGCAGGGCTGCAGGCGCCAAATCCCCCCACCTTCTGGCTGACCCACCCCTGAGCCCTGGCATCCTCTGGCGGAGGGGAGAATGCCCGAGGAGTGGGAGGGTGTCTGCAGCAGTCCTGTCCCTGTAAGATCCACCCCCTCCGCCTCACATACAGCACACGCCATCCTACCTCCCAGCCCAGTGCTGCCCTGTTTGTGAAGGCAATATGGGTTCCAGAGTTAAGGTCAAGCTCCCTTGGTGGGGCTCCGGCCACCACCTCCCTCTCCTAGGATTGCTCTGTTCTTCCCCACTTCTGCCCCTACAGACCCTCAGAAGGTGGCGGCTCAGCTTCTGACCACCACCTAAGCCTACCCCCAGCGGCCTCCTTCACTTGGACACTGCCCCTCCTATGGGGTCCCCTCCCCCGCCACACCATTCTCTAAAACTTGCAGCCTAAGCCTTCTTGGTGGCACCAGGCACCTGGCCTCTGCCTCCCTCAGGCCTTGCCCTCCACGCCTTCACGCATCCCTTCTCTGCCCTGACCTGGGCACTTGTAAAGCTTGCGGGCTTGGGCAATGTCCCCCTTGCTGAGCCGTGTCCTTTGGCCAATGGGAGGTTTCACCCCGTTCACCTCATACTTGGGGACAATGGTATCCAGGAAGATGCCCCTGAAGAAGAGGGAGAGAAGGAAGGGTGAGCGTCTTATGGACAGTGGGCAGGGAGTGGGTGGCATGCCCATCCGTACCCGCAAGTCGCGACCCTGCTGGTGCTCAGACATTCCTCAGCAGGGTCAGGGCCGGGTGGAGACGTCTCACCCTGTCATTACACTGCCCACTGACCAGCAGCCACCCTGCTCCGTGGCAGCCACACCACAGGAGTCGGGGGAGCCCCAGGAACACTTTGGGAGGTCAGGGATGCAGGTCCAGGGTGCCCTGAGACCCACTGGTGCCCCCAGTTCAGGCTGGCCACAACTCCCAGCCTCAGGAAAGCTACAGGCCCCTAGAAGGTCATCTTTCCAACCCCACTGGGCCCCTGCTTCTGCAGCCCCTCATGCTGCTCCAGCCCTAACTAAACTTCCCCCAGGACTCCCTAGGCCAGCTACTCACCCTGCTGGCACAGGCTGCATCTGAATGCACCTGGAACAAGGCCAGAGGCAGATTCCACTGCAGCCAGACCAAGCCCCGGGGACAGCCCCACCAGCTCCCCATCTATCAGTGTCTCCTATACCCCCCATTCCTCCCTTCTGAATCCTGGGTGTTTGCACTGGGAGGAGCAGAGTGAAGGGAAGGCAGGCAGCCCTCCACCTCCCCAGGGCCCCTGACTCACACCCAGCTGGGTGGATCACAGCAGGGGGTGCGGTGGGATGTGGTGGGAAATGTGAGGCCGGGTCTGTGGGTGTGGGGGGCAGAATGACCTCACCACCCCTCCTTGGTCTCTGTTCCTGCAGGTCTGCAGGCAGGAAAAGTGGATCGGGTAGAAGCACTGAGAAGAGGGGGCAGGGCCACTGTCTGGGACACAGACAGAGGATGAGCAAAGCACCAGGCCTGGGAATGGCCAGGCCAGGAAGGAGTGTGAGGAGGAGGGAGGCACCATTTCCCACACTCTGCTAAAGAGAAGCTTGGGGGAGGGGAGGCTGGGCCACCACCTTCGAGGGTTCTGGTTGTGGCTTCTGGGGACCTGGGCATCGGATAAGGAGGATGTGCTTTGGAGTTGGGCATGGGGGCTAGTCCAGGGCAGGGGCCTGGCTTCATGCAAACTGGCCAGTTACAAAAAAAAAAAAAGCAAACTAATTAAAAAGGAATGGCTGGGCATGGTGGCTCATGCCTGTAACCTCAGCATTTTGGGAAGCCGAAGTGGGAGGATTGCTTGAGCCCAGGAGTTCGAGACCAGCCTGGGCAATATAGTGAAACCCCATCTCTAAAAAAAAGTCATGGTGGCGTGCACCTGTCGTCCTAGCTACTCAGGAGGCTGAGACGGGACAATCGCTTGAGCCTAGGAGTTTGAGGCTGCAGTGAGCCATGACTGTCACTCCAGCCTAGGTGACAGAGCAAGACCCTGTCTCAAACTAAAACAAAAACAAACAAATGGCCCACAAATAAAAGCTCAGCACCCTTTGGGCTAGTTTGGGGCTACCCCACACTGCTTGGCTTGCAGAGTGGTTGGGTTCAGCCTCCTCTGCCAGGTGCCCTGGGTGCACACCGTGGTAAGGCCCTGCCACAGCCCCACTCATGGAAGAGGACAGGAGGGCAGGCAGCATCCATGGACCCTCTGCTTGGAGGCCACAGTCCCCCGGAGCCACTCTTTTCCTGGGTCACTGCCCCAGAAGTGGGAGGCAGAAGGAGAATGGCCTACAGAGGGCAGGGTGGGGCTGCCCCAGCAGAGGCCCAGCCCTGACCCCATCTCCTACCTGGAGAACGTGTTCCGAGCATAATGCATGATGCTGTCAAAGTCATAGGTCTCCCCCAGGGACTCCACCTCCTGAGGCTCCATCTTCAGGAAGTTATACTCCTGCCCTGAGAAGATCAGGAAAAGGGTGTGTGGGGAGGGAGGGAGTGGGTCTGCCTGGGATGCAACGCTCCCTTTCCAGGGCAGGAATGGGGTCCTTCCTGTATCTGAGAAGGCCCCCCTACCTGAGGGTCCGGGGAGCAGCCAAGGGGAGACTGGGGAGTGGGGAGGGTCTCAGGAAGAGTCCTATCCAGCAGAGGGCCTGGTGAATGGAGGACTCAAGGGAACATGGAAAGAAAGCACCCATTTCTAGAGCCACAGCTGAGAAGGAAGCAGTGAAGAGTGGAGAACGCCTGGGAGAGAGGGAGGAGGTAAGAAGGGAGGGACAGAGATATCGAGAAAATGAGAGAAAAGCCCTCAGAGGGCAGACCAGGCAGAGGACAGAAAGTGGGCAAAGGTGGGGAGAAAGGCCTGAGCAGTCCCCAGGACGGGCCCACTACGCCCATGCCCCACCCTAGAGGCTGCCCGGGCTACCGCTGTCCAGGACCAGGACCTGGCCCAGCCCCCCACCCACAACGGATGCAGGTCCTTGATCTGCCACGGAGGAGGAAATGCCTCAAAGGCAAGGGCTGGCTCAACCCAGGCTGAGGGTAGCGCTGCGGGCCCAGGCGATGACGGCTGGCAGGAGCGGCTCCCACTGCCCCCAGGGTCCCTGGAGGTGGGGGTTGGGATAGGAGCCGCCCACCAAGGCCGCACCGAGGGGCAGGTACCTACCTGGCTGGATGTTCTCACGAACGATGGAAACGTGGCGGTCCCGGTCTGGCCGAGTGTGTTCGTGCCAGAAGCCGACGACGTGGCCCAGCTCGTGGACCACGATGCCGAACTTGTCACAGTTCTTGCCGATGGAGATGGCCTGGGGGCCCCCGCCGCGGCGACCCACGTAGGAGCAGCACCTGGAGGGCGGGGCCAGCTCAGGGGGGCGGTCCCGAGCTGGGGGAGTGCATCCACTCAGGGGCGGGGCCAGGCTGCCGGGGGTCCAGGGGGAGGGGAGCGGAGGGGAGGTGGGCCCTGAGCGCCGAGTGTGCTGGAGGTCACAGCCACACAAGGGGCAGTTCCTGGGGAGATGCCCCATAGCAGGAGGGGACGAAGGGACCCAGGGCTGTGCCCAGCTGGGGGCAGTGGCTGTACCCAGGGGAGAACCTGGGTTGGGGCAACGGCGGAAGGTGTAGTGCCTAGGGCTTCCTGCTCACCCGCAAGGTCGATAGGTGAACACAATATAGCTGTCCTCGTCCGTGCGCTCCAGGAAGGTGACACAGGTATGCTTCTCCCAGTGCCTCATGGCCTGCCGGAAGACTGCCCTCTGGCTACCTGCCAGGAGGAAAGAAGACAGGTTGCCACGGTGTCCAGGCGGTCCCATCCCCTACCCACCCCCTACCCACCATAGAAAAGTCACAGCCATTCTGAGAGCAGACTGACCGGAAAGGAAAGTGTGGGCACTCGGGGTGCAGATGGCACCCACGCCTCCGTGCCTGGCAGGGCTGCCCCAAGGCCAGGCCCAAAAGCTGGCTGCATCCTGGGCCCCACAATAGCACGCTCACCAGTGAAGTTTCCCCCAATGACAAAGGGGATGACCCCATCGGGCCACACACGCTCTGGTCGGGACGTTGCCGCCCGCCGGCTACGGGATCTCCCTCTCCATCTCCCACAGGCTCCCCTCTGAGGCTGCCCGTTGGTGCTCTGGCAGCTGGGGGTAGAAGTGTTTCCTGGAACTGAAAGAGGAAGGCATGGTGGCTAGTGAGTGGAGAGGAAGACGAGGAAAACAAAAGCATAGTCAAACCTCATCTTTCATGGATTCTACGCTTGCAAATTTGCCTACTGGCTAAAATTTACTCACAGCCCCCAAAATCAATACTTTCAGGGCTTTCACGGTCATTTGTGGACATTTGCAGAGCAGTGAAAAATTTCAGTCACCCAACATGCATGTTCCTAGCTGAGGTCAAACAATTCAATGCTCTGCCTTCTGCTTTTGGCTCCCACTGTGTAAACAAGGGTCCTTTTTGAGGTCTAGTTAAAGTGCCCTGTTTTTTTGCGTTTTTGTACGCTTTGTTGAGGGTTTTGCTGTTTAAAACAGCCCCTGAGCGTAATGCTGAAGGGCTCTCTGGCGTTCCCAAGGGCAAGAAGGCTGTGATGTGCCTTACAGAGAACATACATGTGCTAGGTAAGCTTCTTTGAGGCATGAGTTAGAGTGCTGTTGGTGGTGAGTTCGATGTTAATTAATTAGCTCCATATTAAGCAAGGTGTCTTTATAAAGAAACACTCATAAAACAAGGTGATGCATTGATCAGTTGGCAAAAATGTGACCAGAGGCTTGAAGGAACCTGACCCTGTATTTTCCCTAGGAGCAATGGGTCAGTATTTGCTAGTGTTTTCAGTGACTGTACAGAGTAACTATAAAGTTATTCTATAACTTCCACAAACAGTGAGAATTGGGAATTGACAATAATCATAAAAGAGAACAAAGGTGCACTCATGTTCTAGGAATTGTGGGGCTCTGAGATTAGGAAAATATCCCTTCTCGTTGAATAAACCTTGACATCTGTGGAACATTCAGAACTCTATGCCTTCTTTTGGTTTCCCAAATTCATGTTCGCATTTGACATAGGAGCTCTAAGGCATGTGGACAAGTGTCATATTGTATTTGGCACATGAGGAAACTAAAGCCAAAGCTTTGCCCAAAGTCACCTGGTAGGGTAGCAGGGGACCCTTCCATGCAGCTTTCCCTTGTGCCATACCTACGAGTCCCCACTAAGGTCACATGAGCCTTACTTGTTAGCAGGCCACCAGGTCAACCTCCAATGCCACCTACCCTTATTCCATAGGGTACCCACATCAGGATCTTCCCTCAAGCTGGACAGGACAACTTCGGGCACACCACAGTGTTCCAAGAGCAGGCCCTCAATAAGAATCCCTGCCCTTTGGCGTGGTGGCTCACGCCTGTAATCCCAGCATTTTGGGAGGCCAGGGAGGATAGATCACCTGAGGCCAGGAGTTCGAGACCAGCTTAGCCAACACCATGAAATCCCGTGTCTACTAAAAATATAAAAAATTGGCCCGGCGTGGTGTTGCATGCCTGTGGTCCCAGTTACTTGGGAGGCTGAGGCACGAGAATTACTTGAACTCAGGAGGCAGAGGTTGCAGTGAGCCAAAATGGTGCCACTGCATTCTAGCCTATGTAACAGAGCGAGACCCTGTCTCAAAAAAAAAAAAAAGAGAGAGAACAAAAGAAAAAAGAATCCCTGCCCCTGCCCTTTGGGAAGGGGAGGGCTATTTGTGTGATCTCAGGACCATGTCTCAAACATCAACACTGGCAGTGAGGAGCTTTCACCCTTCTACAGAGCAGTGAGGGGCTGGAGAGAACAGACACAGCCCAGGCCCTCATCCCTCCCATTCCCGCATCCATGCACAAGTACCACATGAATTTTTAGGAGTTTGGACCACAATCAAGGATAAGAAGAAAGCATCCTTGACCTTAAAGAGCTTTGAGTCCAGCTAGGGAGACATAGGAGCAAATCCTTTCAATATGGTGTGATAAGTGACAGGGTAACAGTGTGAGCACAGACGAGGGAGAAAACAGGGAAAATGGAGGGATAGTCATGTTTGGGGGGCAACTGGGAAAGATGAATAGGAGAAGCTCCTGAGATGGGCCTCAGAGGATGCACAGAAACTTGCAAAGTGGGAACAGGAGAGCCCAGGAGGGACTGCAGTATTGGGCAGAGTGTCAAGATCTGGAGTGAGAAAGCTCGGGTTCCTGTCCCAGCTCTGCCACTCACTAGCTGTGTGATCCTGGGCAGGTCACTTTACCTCTGGACCTGTCAAACAGGAGCTGTCCTGACACCGCCTTTAAAGGTGGTTGGGGACAGTCAGGCTAGATAATACTTTGAAAGTGGTTTGTAAACTGTAAGCGGAAAGAAAGTCAGTTCTTAGTTGCTGGGGATGTCTGTATTTACTACTCCTCTGGGGAAGGGATGAAGATATCCCGAGGGAAGATAGGCCCATGTGCTGGGGTCAACCTCATGGCCTCTGTCCTGGGAGGGCCTGGCTGGGAACAGGGAGAGTCCTTGTTTCCCTAAGACTGGAATCCATTTCTAGGACACAGAGGGCGCTTTGGCACCCGACTTACCTGCACCTTTGATGGAGGACTTACGAGCTGTGTGCTGTCTGAGATCTGCAGCCTGCTGTACCTGGAAGGCCCTCAGGTCCTCTTCGTCCAGGGCAATGTCCCCAAGAAAGGCAGCTAAAGAGAAAAGAAGAAGCCAGGACTGAGTTAATCCTCCTTCCCAGCCCTGGGTGCGACGTGCTTCTAGCCCCAGCCCTGTGGGCACCAGCCCCCAACCTCCACAGCGACTGGGATCCTCAAATGCCATCTGAACAAGAAGGAGAAGAGCAGTTAGGGATCAGCTTACAGAATTTCTTGGGAAGCTCATGCTTACTTTTCAGTTAAAATCCCAATAAAGCTGATGCTGAGTCCCTACCAGGCTGTTAGCTCATCATTCTTTGGGGGAGTGTGGGACAGATAGGGTCTCACCGCTGTGCCCAGCTAATTTTTTAAAATTAGCAGGATCTTGCTATGTTGCCCAGGCTGGTCTCAAAATCCTGGCTTCAAGTGATGCTCCATCCTCCTCAGCCTCTCCAGTGGCTGGAAACACAGGTGTGAGCCACAGAGCCACCATTCTTCAGCAAATACTTAGTTAACATAGTACTGTGGTGGAGACAATACCCTAGTCATTAGCAAGACAGAAGAGGCCCCTGCTCCTGTGGAGCTAACTTTCAATAATATGCAAGTAAATAAATACTGACCTAGGGTCTTCTAGATAGCAATGGGAGCTATGAAGAAAACAAACAGGGTGTGCTGAGCATGTGGTGTTCACTCAGCAAACGCTGTTTCAATTTAACCATGGTGGGGGGGTCTATGAAATAAAATAAGCCAGGTGTAGTGGCTCACACCTGTAATCCCAACACTTTGGGGGGGTCGAGGTGGGCAGATCATTTAAACTCAGGAGTTCAAGATCAGCCTGGGCAACATGGTGAAACCCTGTCTCTATAAAAAATACAAAAATTAGCCAGGCATGGTGATGTGATGCATGCCTGTAGTTCCAGCTACTCACTCTGGAGGCTAAGGCAGGTGGATCAATTGAGCCCAGGAGGTCAAGGCTGCAGTGAGCTGAGATGATGCCACTGCAATCCAGCCTGGGCAACAGAGTGAGACTCTGTCTCAAAAAAAAAAAAAAAAAAAAAGGAAATAAAATTGCACCAATTTTCATTACAACAGATAAGCATCTTTGGGAAACGAAGATACCTTCCGGGAGCTTCCCAGCTAGGAGGAAAAAGTTTAACAGCTCTCAAGTAATTCCTATTCCAAGTCTTAGGCTGCTCAAGCAGAAAGGCCAGAGGGGAAGAGAGCCTCCCTAAAGGGCCATTCCGATTCCAATGTCTGGAGCTGAGGAGGGATGTTTCCAAAGACCCGGCTGAACTGTCTGTCTCCCTTTTGAGAAGTCTGTAGAAAAGGAAGCAGACGCCATAGAACTGGCCGCTTTGGAAGGCGCTCATATGGGAGCTGCATGCGGAGCTGGGCTGGGCTGGGGGAGGCGGGAGGCTGGGCTAGAGGTGGGACCCACAGCAGCTTCCCTGCAGCTCCACCCACGGCAACATCTGCTTCTCATCCAGGCAGAGCGCTATACAGGCCTGGCGGTCGCATTACACAAATTGTTTTAACCTTGAGGACTTCTACACAGGTTTTTCCTCCCCAGTTGGCCTCACTGGTGAACACACACACACACTGACTTTATCACATACAGAATCAGACACCCAAGGTTAGTGTTCTTACGGACACATGGTGGCATCCACACCCTTGCCATCCAGTGCAGAGCCATCAAAGCCGGAGACACACATCCTTGCACACAAAAGCAGCGCCCAGCACTACGCTTTCAGGCGGGAGACACTCCGGGATGTTCAAATGAATGAATTGCTACGCTGATATTCTTCTGGCTTGCAAATACATGCCCAGAGACACACCCTCACCTAGACAGGATCAACAGAATGTGGGAGTGACTGTGGCAGTCATCGAGGCCAAACTTCCATTTTATAGATGAGAAAACTGAGGTCCCAAAAGCAACAACTTAACTGAACCTGCACTGCTAGTCACTGGAAAACTGGATGTATAACTCAGGCCTCCCCATTCCCAGTCCAGCGAGCACTGCACTCCCTAGAACCCCTATTGCAAATACCTACACACAAAAATAGATACTCAGACAGACACATCCACAACAAAATACACACACAGTCACAGTTTTTGAAAAACACACATGCACAAGCTTCAACACACACAAACCAGCTGCAAGCTCTGAACTCATTCAGCCAATAATAGTCGTGATAATGACACCTTATGTAAATGTCTGTTGAAATTTTTGTGGTGCTTTCCAATTGGCAAAGTGCTTTCCCATTAATTAATTTAATCCTGGCCTAGCCCACAACATGCCCAGTAAGCCACACTCCACACCATGCTCTTGCGGGGGAGTGCCCCATTAGAAACTCTCAGAGAGAGATAACCTAAGTGGCCAGGCTCCAGCCCCCTTCCCTGACTTTAGACATCAGAACACTTGAGCCTATGAAGGGCAATGACTCACTCAAGGTCACCAGCCAGTAAGTGGCCCCAAATCTCTTCCAACCCATGAGAAAGCTACTCTTACTTAAATCGCCATCCTTGGCAGGTGGCCTTGGCTCAACAACTGATGGGACAGCAACAGAAGATGCTTCCCAGGTGACATGTAAGAGTGGCCTTAGCAAGGACATGGGATGGAAGGTACACTCCAAGGAAGAAGCAGTGGGTTCATACTCGCCATTCACATAGATGTGCATGTGCCACACGAATACCTCCACACTTAGACTTGTAGATATCTTTCTCTTTTTTTTCTTTTTTCTTTTCTTTTTTTTTTTTTTGAGATGGAGTCTCACTCTGTTGCCCAGGCTGGAGTGCAGTGGTGCAATCTCAGCTCACTGCAACCTCTGCCTCCCGGGTTCAAGCAATTCTCCTGTCTCAGCCTCGCCCAGTTAATTTTTGTATTTTTTTTTTTAGTAGAAACGGGGTTTCACCTTGTTGGTCAGGCTGGTCTTGAACTCCTGACCACAGGTGATCCTTCTGCTTCGGCCTCCCAAAGTGCTGGGATTACAGGTGTGAGCCACCATGCCCGGACACACGTGTTTTACCTTTCACAGACATTGTACCCGCAGGCTCCCACACCCAAACCCACAGGCATCATCGCATACAGGTGTGTCTGGACATTTAGACTCACCTTTGGACACAGAGCAAAGGGCAAGGTCTTTGGAGTCAGACAGACCTGTCTTGGAATCCCAGGTTGGCTACTATTAGCTGACAAGCCATGTAAACTCTTCTAAGGCTCAATGTTCTCCTAGATAACAGAATCTGTCTCCTAGGATTACTACATGAAATAAGACATATACACGAACCCCTTAGCATAGAGCATGCAGCACAGTAAGCACTGCCCACTCCTTTAATATTATCCCAACACAACCTGTAAGCTCAGAGTCAGCCCTAGACCTCCTCAGGGAATGCTGTCTCACCCACACTCTCTGCCCCTACCCCTCCTTGAGTGAAACCCCAGTGCAGAGGCCACAGAACTGTGCTGGCCTGCGGGTCCAGGGCCAGTGTAGAACCAGGGCAGAGCAAATGTAAGGCAGGGCAGGGCATGGCCCTGGCTGCTGAGCTCCAGGGGTGAGGATGTCATGGCTGAAGAATGCGTGGGAACCGAGTGGGGGTGGGGAGAGAGGAGATGGACAGGAGAGCCTTAGGGGCAGGAGCTGGGCCTTGGGGCACTGTGCTTCTGGGCTCCCCTCTGGGGAAGCAAGGGAATCTGGATGCTAAGGAGTCTAGGAGGTCTCTCCTTACTCAGAGGAAGCCCTGGGGTCACGGTCAGGGTAGTAGTTATTTTCGACACAAGATAAAAATTTTTTGTGTTGTTTTCTGGCTGTAAACCTGCCAGGAGCACTGTGGCTGAGCCCATCTGTGTGCCTGGGCCTGGGAAAAATCTCACTCTTCCAGGTCAACCTCTGGACTCCACTGTCTCCTCCCCCAGGGCATTGCAAGGCATCCCCTCCTTGGGAAGCGAGGAGAGGAAGCTGGCTGGTGTAATGAGCCCCAAGGCTATATGTGCAAGACTGATGCATGTCCCGTGGCACAAACGCAAGCTTCTAGCTGGGGGATGACACACACAAACCCCTGCAAACATGTGGATGGACTTCATCACATGTGAACACTTCTGCAGAGGTGCACGTTTGCACCCACACCTGCATGTACTCAGGAAGACCCATGCCCACACGGGTGAACATGCTTGCCCACAAGGCAGCGACATACCCACGCATGTGCACAAACACACACTCAACTGCTTTCCCATGCAGGATCTTGTGTTTTTAAACACACAAATAACTGAAGGCATACACCGTGTTTCATGGGCCACACTCCCCAAAGAACAAGGGTGCACTTAGAAATAGACAGGGATGCACTTGTGTGAGACAGAGAGCGAGGGACGGGAGAGAGAGAGATTAGCTGACTCCCTTGGATCTCCTTAGGAGGTTCTTAGTGGCCTGAGGAGTGGTGCTTCTACTCCCCCCACCCCAATATCTTCTCCCCAAATCTCTAGAGAAACTAGATTTTTTTTTTTTTTTTTGGACAGAGTCTTGCTTTGTCACCGGGGCGAGAGTACAGTGGCGCAATCATAGCTCACTGCAGTCTCCAGCTCCTGTACTCAGCCTTGAACTCTCAAGCTCAAACTCCTCCCACCTAAGCCTCCCAAGTAGCTGGGACTACAGGCGCATGACACCACTGCCAGCTAATTTTTTAAGTTTTTTGTAGAGATGGGCGTCTTGCTGTGTTGCCCAGGCTAGTCTTAAACTCCTGGCTTCAAGTGATCCTCCCGCTTTGGCCTCCCAAAGGCATAAGCCACTGCTCCCAGCCTATAATTCTTAAGAATCCCTTCTTCCTGGGAAATCCCTGGGCTCCGCCCCACCCCATCTAGGGCCCAGGGAGAGTGTAAGTTTTTTCCTCCCGGCTTGGGGCACTGAAATAAGAAGGTGACTCAGGGGCAGGGGCCTGGGTGGGTGGGGTGACTCAGCTGTCTAGAGGGGGAGTGTGGTCTGGTGACAGGAGAGATTACTTCTAGACCTCAGAGGGTATACCCTAATCCTCTGCGGCTCTCTGATGTCCAAACCTGGGCCAGGCGGCACCTTGGGTGGGGATGGGGATGTGCTGCCCCCTCCCGCTCCTGCAGACTCTGGGCTGCCAGATGAGGTTGAGGTGGCAGCAGGGGCCTCACTGGCCCATTTTAACACTGGCACAGGGTTACTACCCAGCCCTCTGTGCGACATGCTTCTAGCCCCACCCCTGTGGGGTCAGGCCAGTGGGCTTCTCTGATTATGGCATCAACTGTGTCCCAATTTCTGCCTCCAAGGTCTCTCCAGGGGGTTGCTGGCTAGTCACCTGGGGTAGCCAAACAGTGCTGGGAATCTTGCAGAAGGACCCCTTCATGGTTTGGCTGACTTCCTGACATACAGGAAATCAGGGCTGCCTCAAAATCTTCCTGGGCAAGGGCTAGTGAGGGTTTGGTGGCACCAGCTCTGAGCACACAAACAGACCAGCTTGGCTTCCTGCTCAATGTCCTGGTCTCACCCAGAAGGTCCAGGAACCTCTCCAGGGTATCAAGGATCTTAATTTTGCCCTTAGCACAACGGCAACCATAACTTGACCAGTAATGGCCCAACGAAGGCGCCTGGCTACCCTCAGAGCAACCCAAGAGGTCACAGGTAAGCTGTGGGAGTCAAAGCAGCTTTCACTTCCAGCCCTTGAAAAGAAGCAGGGACAGGCATGCCTGCCATCATCACCTTCAGCATCTGGAGGTCAGGGCTGCAGAGGGTACAGGAAGCAAAGCCAGGCAGGAGAAAGCAACGTGGAGAACAGAGCTGAGGGGCCCGTGGCTGGAAGACAGTGGCACAGGGGTGTGGGTGTGAGTGCTTAGGAATGCCCATGTGAGTTTCTTCCAGAGGTGGGCAGCAGATCTCAAGCATCAGTCATACCCCAGAGGGAGGCCTGATCTGACCCAAGGCCTGGTCTTGTCAGGCCCCAGGGCCCTCTCAGCCGCCCCCAGGCCTGGCCCAGCGCCCCACCAGCCTCACTTCACCCGGTTGGAGTGCTTTCTCCAGAGCCCTTACTTGAAGCTCCAACTCAGCCAGCCCCACCCTAGCATGAAACCTGAGACTGGGGGGAGAGCCCTCAGCCTCTTGCTGCTCTGAAAATCACTCCCATTTCCAACAAGAAGGGAAAGACATCAGAATGGTTTCCCACCCATTCTTTAAGGCCTGGCCCCAATTGCACCTCCTCCCCGAAGACCTCCCAGACCTTCCCAGCCTGCTGTGATCACTTTTCTCTGCCACCACCAGGCTGCAGAGGGGTAGGAGACTCCCTGAGCCTTTAGCGTCTTACTCTCCAATGTGGCACTCAGTGTGGCTTGGTTTGTGCCGTTGGTTATGTCTGTAGGTGTCTTGGGTCCCTACTGGACTGGAAGCTCCTTGAGGGCAGGGTCCTAGCTTGTACCTCCCACAACATCCATTCCAGGCCCTAGCACATATTAGGTATTGATGGATTGATGGATAAGAAGGACAAGGAGACAGCAGTAATCCCACAGTTCTCAAAAAATTGAAGTGAGAGTCTGAGGCACAGAAAACAGGGAGGAGGCAGCCCACATTTATTTAGCTCTGACTCTGTGTTAAGCACTATTAAGTGTTTTATGTATGTTCTCATATTTAACCCTTACCACCAACTCTGTGGGAAGATGTATGATCAGTCCCATTTTACAGGTGTGAAAGCGGCAGTCCAGACATGATCATTACCATTCTGAGGTAGTACAGATATAATGAGTGGCGGGGTCAAAATGGAAAGCTAGATGTGCCTGCCTTCAAAGTCCATGGGCAGTCCACTCTGCCCTGTGCCCACTCCCAGCACCCAGCAAGAAAGATGACAGCGAATGTCCTAGTTTACCCGCAGCCTAGCAGCCGTGGAGGGGGAAGGGCTGAGGGATTTGCCCTGATCTTCTCCAACGGATGGTCTCTTATTCCTGCCTGTGGGCCATCCTCCCAAGAGAGTCCCTGAACAGGGTCCCAAGAGTCAGGACTAGAGCAACCTGCCCCTCTGCCCCTTGTGCCCCACACAGGCAGTCCAGTTCTAGGAACTATGCCACTTCCCCCCTGGCTCTGGCTATTTGGAGATGAGCTGAAGTCAGAGAGGCAGGAAGTCGAGGAAAAGTTCTGATATCTTGTCCCTGTGTGTCCCCAAACAGCCTGCCCAGGGGCATCCAATCGGGCAAATGGCCCGAGTGCCTGGCCATCTGGTCACTCCAGGGGCAGGACCCCTCTGGACCCAGCAGGAGTGAAGGGGTTACATAGGGTCTTCAGAGACAAAGAACACACACACACAGGCAAACACACACTCCGGGGTCCTGACCTCGGCTAATTAGCCTCTGGTGTCTCGGGGGTGACAGAGCTGATATACAATATCTGGATTCTCTTTGTATTTTCCCTCTTTCCATCCCAACTTGGCCTTGGCAGGGGTCTCCGGGCACATAGGGACAAAAGTAAGTCCCCCTTCTGGGCTGGCTTCTCTGACTTTGACAGCTGTCTCCTAAGTCCCAGAAAGCTGCAGCTACTGGTTAAACCACGGGATACCCAGAGAGCACGATCTCAGGGAATCCCTGGCAAAACTTTCTTCTTCCACTTGGGCTGGGTGGTGGCCTGGGGGACCTGCTCCTTGGAGACTCAGGCCTCCCAGCTCCAAGCCAGACAGATGTGCAGCCCCAGGGCAGCCCAGACAGGCTGGAAAACACCCAGCTCCTGGAACAGGAGAGATGGGGGAGAAGGGGAAAGCACACACACACACACACACACACACACACACACACACGCACAGGAGTTTGGCCAGAAAAGTTTCCTACAGAAGGAAAAGCCGCCTTGCCCGCTGGTTTTCCCGGGACCCAAAGAGACTTCCCCTGGAATCCTCTGGGAAGATGAGAGGCAGCGGCAGCAGCTTCCACCAACAGCAGCAAAACTTCAGTCCGAAAAGTCCCCCAAACCCCCTCCCTCTCCCCCTCGTTCTTTTGTTCCCCACTGCATTGCCAACCAGGCAGCTCCCGGCTTCCCACACTGGACTGTCCTCCCCCAACCCCAAACCCGAACCCGCCCGCGCCTCCCCGCCTGGCCGGCTGCCGGGGGGCCGGGGGGCTCTCACCCGCCTTGCAGGGGTCTTTGTAGTTGAGGGGCTCCGAGTCGTCCTCCTCCGCCAGGTCATAGGTGTAGTCGGCCAAGTCCAGCGGCCGGCCGGGACGCGGGAGCAGCAGCAGCCCGAGCAGCAGCGGCAGG
>NW_012114977.1:3386886-3389610 GCF_000951035.1 Colobus angolensis palliatus | reverse complement strand
CGCCGCCCCTGCCCCGCGCCCCCGCCTCGGGTCGGTCTCTCCGCCGGCGTCTCCCTCGCTCCCCTTCTCCGACCCTCTCTCTCTCGCGTCTCGCTCTCTGCGCTCTCTGTCTCTCTTGCTGTCTCGGTGTCTCTCCCTCCTCCGGAGACGCCGCTGGAGGGCGCCGAAAGCCCGTGGATGGCTCCCCGCTAGCCCCTCTCTCCCGCCGGCGTGGACCCAGTCCCCCAGCGCACTGGGACAGAGGCAGAATGGCAAACCCCACTCTGCTTTCCCAAGGCACTTCCCTTCCTGGCCGGCCCCTGCCAGGGCAGGACTGTGCCCTGCAGAAAGATAGAAGCAGACCCTTTGCTTTTCAATCAGGCTGCTTTATTCTGTTGTAGCAGGAGTTCCCGGGCCCCTGGGCACCACCTCTGCTCGCCCCCATCCTCTCCCCAAACTCCCATTTCTCCAGGGCCTGTCCCTGCGTTGTGGGCAGAAGCAGCTTCTTGCTCGTCTGCAAAAGCTGCAAAAGACCCTTTGCTCAGGGCGTTTCCTGTCCCCTTGGGGCTTCCACTGACCCTGTGAAGCAAAGGAATGTTGAAGATGGACAGAGGATGGGGGAGTGGGAAGTACCGGTCTGTGAGCCTCACCTCCCCTGAGCTCCCTGGATGACCCTGCTTCAGTGAATGCCCCAGCGCCTGGTCCGCGCGAGCGCTCCTCCACAGCCCGGGCAGGTGGCCCAAGCGCTCCCAGCGACCCTGGGATCACACCTGCTCAATTGAGGAGTCCTAGATGTAGTAGAGCGGCACCTCGCCACACAGGGTGCTCACGGCCATGCCCAGGAAGGCCGAGTCCCCTCTGGAGGGTGCTGAGCCTGCATCTCGCCCCTCCACCTGGTCCAGCTTAGAGGTAGGCACTGCGGGCTTGGCCTGCGGAGAGCATTCCATTTGGAATCTAGGAAGTGAGTTTGTATCCCGTGTGCAGCCCTTATTGTGGGACTTCAGGTATATCAGGCAATCTCTCTGAGCCTCAGTTTCCTCACCAGTAAAGAGGAGCTGTGCTAGAGTCAGAAGCCACCAGGTAGTGAGTGGACTCAGCTGAGCCCAGCAGCTTGGCAGTGGGGTGGGAAGGGAAGGAGTCATGCAGGGGAATAGGGAGAGGGGCAGTCAGCTGGCAACCAACAAGGAATGGTGCTTTACAGGTGACAAATAGCCACCATTCAGATGCTCCTCCCAGCAGCCCTGGGAGGGAGACAGCCCACTCCTTTCACCCACACACACACCTGGAAGTTCTGGACTTTTCTAGTGAGAGCCTCAAGACCGGGGATGCTCTCCGGAGCTGTCTTCATGATGTAGCAGCAGGTGCCAGGGGCTGGCTTGTAGGCGATCAGGAGCTAGGCACAGAATGCTGGAGATGATTCGGGGGTTCCTGCCCTGCTCTCTCCCTGACCCAGGTCCTTAGCCACCTCCCTCTAGGTTGGGCATGGGAGTTATACTAGAATCTGGGGTTCAGGCCAAAAGGGCTGGAGGAGGGGGAGAGATGGATGTGGATGAAGTGGCCCAGCTGGGTGGCTCTAGCAGAGCCTTGTCATTGGTCCCAGGGTCAGGAGGTCCGGGCATACCCACCCGCTGGTAGTCATACACCACGAGGCCAGTGGAGCCGATGGAGAAGGTGGCAGTGGTACCCAGGTGCCCACTCAGGGCCAGGTGTTGCTGGGCTTCCGGAGCCCCGATGCTCATCTCCAGAACCTGGGGAAAGGGCATGGAGCTGCCTGGTTTTCTCCTTTCCTACTCAGCCTGTGGTACCCATCCCCATACTCAGGCCTCTGTACTCAAATGCGCTTCCCTCTTTCCCGAGAGCTCAGAGAGGCTGAGTGGAACCAGGTGCTGGAGGGAGCCGGCTGTCCTGCTGTGGGGCAGGGGCCTTGTGGAAAAGCCTGGGCTGGGTTGCCCCCTGGTTTGTGCCTCTTTCCTTCTAGCTGTGCCCCTTGCCTCCTCCCCTCCACTCCCCTTGGACAGTTTCCTATCGCCCATCCCACCTAGCCCCTCTGTCCGGCATGTCCTATGCCCACTGCCGCCCCATCCCACACCTCTCACCATCTCCGTGTGTTTCTGGCTCATGTGGAGACCCATGAGCAGGGCTCCCACAATCACCACAACGACAAGGACCACCACCACCACCACGATGAGAAGGCGTTTCAGGTGCACCGGGCAGCAGGGGATGCCAAATCGACCCCGGGGAGCTGCGGAGTAGTCCTGACATGGTGGGGCAGGCAGGGAGACAGGCATGAGGTCATGAGGCTGTCCCCTCTTCTCCCTGCACAAGCTGGACACCCTCCCACGGCCGCCTAGGGCTGGACAGCCAGTGGGATGGACGGACAGGGAAGGGTTGAGGAGATCAGGGAAGGCTTCTTGGAGGAGGTGGCCTGGATTCTAACAAACCCATAGACACATAGAAGCTTAGAAGCAGGGTCTAGTTTTGAGGGACCCAAGAGAGCCTGCTTCACCTGTCTCTTCCTGCTGCGTCCCCCAGGACCCTGGCATCTCAGTCATGGTCAGCCCCTCTCTGTTCCCCAAGTGATCACCTCCATGTGGTGACACAAAGTCTCCCTCCTTCCTGGAATGCCTTCCACCTTCTCCGCCAGGTGAGCTCCTCCTTATTCTGGCTCTAGCTCATGTGTCGTTTTCTCTGTGAAGTGTCCCCTGACTTCTGAAGTTTTTCATGGCTTCTGACTCGGGGCTGTCT
>NW_012114977.1:3381524-3386546 GCF_000951035.1 Colobus angolensis palliatus | reverse complement strand
CACACACACGCACACACAACCACACTCACCGGCGGGCTTTCCATCAGGACCTCTTTGCTGCCCACATCCATCTTGCTGCAAGTGCTATGCTGTCCTCTCCTGCTCTCCCAGGTGTGACCAGGGTCTTATATGTGTCCATAGGGAGAGAGGACAGAGGTGAAGGACCAAGCCTCCTGTGTGCCAGCCAAGCCCTTGGCTTTGAAGCTTGTTTGTTCCTGGCCCTCCAGAACTGAAGCCCAGATAAGCCAGCTGTGAGAGCCCCCAAGGGCCCTTGGCCCCGGCACATGAGTCCTCTTGGCCCCAGCAAGAGCAAACCTGGGTGAGCTGAGCAAACTTGCCCTTGGGCCATCTGCACCTCTCACCGTGGGTGTCTTCCTGGCGTGCCCGCCTTCCTTGCTGGCACCTGCCCCTGCTGCCCTGTGACTTTCCATATTCTTCTGCCAGCCTGAACCTCTCAGGCAGCCAAGGGTCTGACCATCACGTTTCCCAACAGAATTTCTCGATGCATAGGGATGCACTCCAGGAAGAGGGTTCTGGAGGCAGCACCTGTAGACTCAGAGAGGACTCTGCCTAAGGCAGGAGGTGCTTTGACATCAGTTTTGGGGGTTTCATAAATGTACATCTCCCTGTAAGGACCAATTCCAACTTCAAGCACTCTTTCCCTCACCTCGCCTCCTCCCACGCATCTGGTACCAACCTCAAACTTGCCCCCAGTGATTATTTTCCTGATTCTGGAAACTGACCCCACTGGTGGCAAGCTCTTACTGATATGCGGTGCTTCCTTCTTTGCTCTGGGCTTGTCTGTCAATTGCAGGCTTTGCTGATGGCAGATTCCAGGTCTGACACTGCTTTCTTCTGTCCAGACAGCCCTGCACAGGGCTGGCTCTGGTCACTGACTGGTGGGCTCCCAGTCTCCCCATCCTCAAATCAGCCCACTCACCCTGTGGTCTACACTCTACCCCTCTAGACTCCCCCTTCTACATCCTCTGATCCTAAATTTGCCCTGAGAATGATACTCACCCAAATACGATCAACTTTCATGACGGACTCCTTTTCTTTTCTCTCTCTTTCTTAGTGCCTTCCCCAAAGCCATCTCTATGTATTTACGAGGTCAAATCTGCCAATGACTTTGGGCTGGCTCACCCTTTCTCTCAGGTCCCCATTCACTCCTTGGGCCAGGTGGTCTCTAAAGTCCCTTCACCTCTAAACTCAGGTGGCTGTGGCAGAGTCCAGGCCTGGGCTTGCTCCCTTAACCTCCTATCCTTTTTTTTTTTTTTTTTTTTTTTATAAAGACAGCCCCTTTATCACCCAGGCTAGCATGCAGTAGCGAGATCACTGCTCACTGCAGCCTTGACCTCCTGGACTCCAGTGATCCTCACACCTCAGCCTCCCGAGTAGCTGAGACTACCAGAGCATGCCATCATGCCCAGCTAATTTTTGCATGTTTTATAGAGATGGGTTTTTTACCATGTTGCCCAGGGTGGTCTTGAACTCCTGAACTCAAGTGATCTCGGCCTTCCAACATGCTAGGATTACAGGTGTGAGCCACCATGCCCAACCAGCCTCCTGTCCTTTAACAGGCCACCCCAGTTCCTGCCCCCTGCCCCAGCCCCCTCCCACCAGGGCCCTGCCCTTTGCTCATGAGCTGGCAGGTTCCCCTGTCCCCCCCTCCACCTGGAGGGCCTTCGGCCCCAAGGTTGCATAACAACATGGCATCTGAACTGAGAGCCCCTGAGAAAGTGAGAAGCGCAGGAAGGAAGAAAGGGAAGGAAGTGTTTGCTCCTACCACCCTCCTCATCCCCGAGCTGCCCCTTTAAATATTTGCCTAAGGCTCCAGCAGCCAGAGAGTGTCCTAGGACAGTGAAAGGAGGGGAGGGGTGCCGGGAGGAGGGGGAGCCCAGAGAAGTGTCCTCTCAGCTCAGCCTCAGCTGTGTGCAGGTGCCAGATGTAGGAGACAGCTCGCCTGCAGTGCCCCCCCCGCCCTCCCCCAGGGCCCCCACTCCTGCCCCCATCATCCTGGCAACATTGGGATTGATGGGCTGACTCACGCGTACTGGGCCTGAGCCAGGTGGGCAGCCAGCCAGCGGGAGAGCCAAGCACTGCAGGCATCTCGGGGTCCCTGTGGGCATCTCAGGGGGCCGTGTTGTCCTCACGTGGGACTTGTTCTTAGCAGGCACTGTGGGTGGGGCTTGCCACCATCACTGGGTGCTAGGAGAGGGGTCTCTTTCTTTGAAAAAGCCTCTGCTCTTTCTGGTCCTTGGTCTCCCTTGCCTGTTGCCCTTAGGCTATAGCTGTCATAAGCTCTGTGGCTGCTGTTGCTGCTGCTTCTTCTCCTTAAAACTCATTTTTGCTTGAGGGCTGAGGGAGGGTGCCCACCTCCTGGAGCACTCACACTAACCAGGTGAAGGTCCTGGGTTCCTTGGAGAAGGAAACACAGAAGGATCTGTAGCTGGGTGTGCCTACCTTCCCCCTCCCCCATACAAGCCCTATCTGTAGCCTTCTCACTTTTTTGCCTTTTCTCCCTATGGGAGAAATGCTTAAGCCATTTCTCCCTCTGTGAAAGCTAACCTCCAATCCCTCTCCACTTCTCTGGTGTTATTTATTTATTTATTTAGAGACAGTGTTTCACTCTGTTACCCAGGCTGGAGTGCAGTGGTGCAATGACAGCTTCATAGCTCACTGCAGCCTTCATCTCCTGGCCTCAAGTGATCCTCCTACCTTGGCCTTCCAAAGTGCTGAGATGACAAGTGTGAACCCTGCATCTGACCTTCTATCTCTCTGAATGCCACCCACCCAAACAGGCCAAGTGCCACTGGCACCTGCTCTGTGACCTCACTCCAGTTCATGGTGCCCTTTGAAATCCTCGGCCTCTCTGTGGCACCTTCACTTGCCATTCAGCACACATAAATGTTCTTGTCAGCTACATGGGTGATTTTTGTTGCTCTGTCTTCCAGCCCAACTGCAGGCCCTGGGAAGGAAAGGAGCACTCTTCCCATAGGCTTCTTTGAACCTGCCGCTGGGCAGGAGGCATGCAAACAGCCAACACTTAATGGTAGTCAGTGATGAGACCAATACCAACAGAGGTCAATAGTCCATGCCTTCTGTATGTGGAGGTCTCAGTGCTTCCACTGGCCAGCTCTGAGACCCAGCGTGAGTCATTCTGCTTTGCTAGGCATTAGTATGTTCATCTGTGAGATGGGTCTGGTACTAGCTGTCCACCTCACTATGCTATTATAAGGACCTAATGGCATCATGGGTGTGACATCCAGTCGTCATCATTAGCATCATCTACTTCATCCTCTAGGGGACCTCCCACTAGCTAAGAATACAGCCCAGACTCGCCCTCTTTGTCTATTTCTGGCTTGACCCCTCTGAGAGCCCTGGGTGATGGACGGCCCCACAGTGGCCACCCCTTCTGTGTGGGCCTCCCCGTTTCCTCCTCCAGTCTCTCAGCTGCAGGGGTGGGGACAAGATTCACTTTGCTCTTTGTGTGCTGGGCAGAGCCGTGCCAGGGACGGGTGGGGACAGTTGCCCAGCTGCCCCAGCCACCTCCCTACCCCCACTGCTTCCCTGCCCCCAAGTTGGCATGGGGAGGGCAGCTAAATGTGTGGCAGCAAGTAGACATCAAAGGGCAGGGGCATCCCTGGCTGGGAGAACACGACTTAAGCTCAGACCAGAGAATCCCCTGCTGGCAGAGTCTGGGGACAGCTGGGGAAGCATCTTAAAGCCAGTGGTCTCGGTTCCCTGGACTGGTGTGGAAAGAGCACAAGACTAGAAGCCCAGGCAGCTTACAGCCAGGCTCCCCTTGCCCCGTGCCTATGAGCTCTTAGGACAGTCATCCTCCGCCACGGGGGAGCTAACGTGGTATAGAGCAGCAGTCTTCAAGCTTTTTGGTTTCAGGACCCCTTAACACTCTCAAAAAGTATTGAAGACCCCAAAGAGCTTTTGCTTATGTGGGATATGTCTGTTGACATTTACTGAGAAATTACATTTTTATTTACATATGAATTTAAAATATCAGTAATAAACCCGTTATATATTATGATAGAAATCACATTTTTAATGGAAAAACTATTTTACAAAGCAAAAATAAAACTAGAAAGTGTCACTCCTTTACAGTTTTAGAAATCTTTTAAATTTGGAATTTCGTAGAAGTGAAAAGGGCAAATCATGTCTTAACAATATTAGGAAAATTGTTTTTACCTCAGAGACAGAGGAGGCCCAGGGCTACACTTGGAAGAATCCTGCATGGAAGGACAACCCTGAACCTTGAAGTTGGGCACAGTGGGCGGAAATCCCTGCTGATACATTTTTCTTCTGGTGCGACAGGCCTCACTTTTCTTGTCTGTAAAAGGGAATTACTATCACCTGCCTCAAACTGTTGAGAGGATTAAGTAGGGAAAGTACAGAACACTCGAGATGGCAAACTTAGCCAGCCTCTTTTTGGGGGGCCTCAGTTTCCTCATTTGTTAGACAAAGGGCTGGACTGAAAAATATCTAAAGTGCTCCCCAGCTTCAACAGGCTGTGGTTGAGCAGTGAGAAATGTTCCAGAATTCCACACAGTCCCACTCCAGCTCCAGAGGCTGCGTTTCCCTTTTCAGCTCATGCTGACACAAAGGTACATTCTGTTCAGCGGCGCGTGGAAAAACATGTGAATTCAGTTAGAAGCGCACTTCAGACTCCTCCAGGACGCCCTTGTGCTTCTAATCTTGCATGCTAACTTAGATATGCGTCTGTCACTCACGACATGCCCATGATGCTGCCTAGGGGATGTGTCCCCCCCCATGCAAAGAAATCCAGGTACACAGAAGCACAGAGATCCCTAACCCCGAAGCGCCTCCGCAAGGCAGTGTGTGCATGTGCCTGTGCAGAGACAGGTGAGCACCGGCGCGCACGGTCGTGCCCAGCACACGAAGGCACAAGTACAAGCTCACACGCATGCACTCACGCGCAGCCACACACGCGGATGGCCCCAGAGACCGCCCGGGAGAGCACACAGCGGCCACTCCTCCCCTTCGGTG
>NW_012114977.1:3355653-3381184 GCF_000951035.1 Colobus angolensis palliatus | reverse complement strand
GGGCCAGGCGGGGCCCGGTGCCGGGGCTGCTGGCGCTCTCCGCGCTCGGCTTCTGCCTCATGCTGCAAGTCAGCGCTAAGAGGCCCCCCAAGACGCCCCCCTGCCCGCCCAGCTGCTCCTGCACCAGGGACACCGCCTTCTGCGTGGATTCAAAGGCAGTGCCCAGGAACCTGCCCTCGGAGGTCATCTCCCTGTGAGTGTCCAGCCCCGGCCTTGCGGGTGGGGAGGGAGAGGAGGCCGAGGACAGCTCTGGGAGAGGACAGGAGAACCCTCGCTCCCCATCTTCAGAGTGTGGGGACCAGGGGGGCTGCAGGGGTCCTCAGGGCTGGAGAGTCCAGGCACCAGTCGGGCAGGGAGTTCTGCAGCTTTGCAGCCTCAGCGGCCATGGGTGGGGAAAGCAGGAGTTCACCACCAAGAATGAATCATCACCACCACGAGCGTCAGTGAGACCTACTGTGTGCTGGGCTCCAGACTTGGGGGGGTTGCTTACACGAGCATGTGGACCCCTGCCTGTGATGTCACACCAAGGGCAGGAGAGTGGCAGCCAGGGCAGGTGGGAATGAGCTGTGCCCTCCCAGCACCCTGGCATGGGGCACACGCTTGCCACTGACCAGCCACTTGGCACCCAGCCCGGCCAGCCTGTCACTTGCAACAGCCAGCCTCTGGGGCTCCCCTTGTCTGTGGGACCAGAGAGGTTGTGAAGTCCTTGGGGACCAGGATGCCAGCCCCCACCCCCATGCCCCATCTTTCAACAGCACCCAGCCCATTGTGGGTGTTTGGATGATGATGGTAATGGTGTGGGTGATGGAACCTTTTCTTGCGTGAGAGGCAAGCTGAGCCTGGGGCCATGGGTGCCCCAAGAGGCAATAGGGGAGGACCGTGGTGAAGGCAGGCAGTGAGTTTGGGAGGAGAAGGGAAAGACACAGGTGGGGGCCAAGGTCGGTGAAATGGGGCGTTTCCAGGGCAAGTGAGTACAAAAGCCTCTGCCGTCGGTGTTCACCTCTCCCTGCCTCAGCGCAGGCCCTGCAGACCCCGCAGTACTGACTCGGGTGTCCCCGCAGGACCCTGGTGAGCGCCGCCTTCTCAGAGATCCAGGACGGAGCCTTCTCCCACCTCCCGCTGCTGCAGTTCTTGTACGGACAGGGCCTTGTGGAAGGGTCGGGGGAGCTGTGGGGATGGTAGCAGGGAACAGATCCTGGGCTGGGGAGGCGGAGAGTGGACAGAAGCAGCCTCTGGAGACAAAGATGCAGGTGTCCCTTGCGTTTGTGCTGATAGGATGTACCCAAAAGGTGGGGCAGCCTGGAGTCAGGGGAGTCGGGGCAGCAGGAGGACAGCTAGGGATGGCACAGAGAAGCCAAGCACGGGGGATCCGGGGATGGGCTTGGCGCCTCTGGAGACCCAAGAGAACTGGGTGCGATAACCTGGGCTAGTGCCTAAGGTGGGCACTGTGGGACCATCTTAGAGACAGGTGACCCCAGGAATCACGGATCCCAGAAAGAGCTGGGGGCTGAAAGAAAGGGATGGCAGGAGTGTCTCCAACTCTACAAGATGCCATCCATGAGGGACAGTTGTCCATGATGGGCTGGAGTGGGACAGAATGAGGGTGGGGGAGAGGGAGAGGAGATGCCACTGGGGAGGGCCAGGAGCTGGCTTGACAAGAGAACTCTGCCTCCGCCCATGTTTAGGAGCCAACAGGGACCCTGGGAGCTTCTGGGGCCAGAACAGGTGGCCCAGGGATTCCCTATGGGGTCCCTAGGGGTGGCAGCAGGGCAGCCAGGTCTTGGGGAAGCCCAGGGCTGAGGCAGTGGGCTGGGGGCTGGGGCAGCAGGCACACCCTTGGAAGCTCTAATTCCACCTTTGTCTCTGCAGGTTACTCAACTCCAACAAGTTTACACTGATTGGAGACAACGCCTTCACAGGACTGTCGCACCTGCAGTATCTGTGTGTGGGAGGGAAAGGGGCAATGGGAAAGAACAAGGGAGGGGGACCCCAGGCCTGGGAGGCTGAGGGACTGGGTAGGGATTGGATGAGAATGCCATGGGAGGGGGAGGTGATGGGAGGTGAGAGCCCTTGCATCCCATGATGGCAGGACCCGAGCAGAAGGTCGTTTCATTCGTTTTGCCTCTACCCTACCTGATGCCCTATCCCTATGGCTTGATGATGCCAGACTCCATTTGGAAACCTGTCTTGGGGACATGGGCTGAAATCTAGGCTGGGGCATAGGGTGAGTGCTGCTGGGGGTCTGGCATCCTGTGTGACCACTGAGGCAAGTTCCCGCTTTCCCCAGCTTCATTGAGAACAATGACATCTGGACACTATCCAAGTTCACCTTCCGAGGACTCAAGTCCTTGACTCACCTGTGAGTACGTCACACATATACACATTGTACCAAAGCCCCACCTCTCCTGTGGCCTTTGGCCTTGGTCATGATCTTCAGATGACCTAGGGGTCTCTCTTGCAGCTCGCTGGCCAACAATAACCTGCAGACACTGCCCAGAGACATCTTTCGGCCCCTGGACATCCTGAATGACTTGTAAGGCCCAAGTCCTACCTCTTCCAACAGTGCCACAGAGGGTGCATCCCTGGAGGGAGTGGTGTGGGAGTCAGAACTGGGATGGTCATAAGGTCTTGAGAAGCTGGGAGGGCTTGGGTCTGGGGGCCCCTGAGAAGGTGAGGAGGTGGAGTTAGATATAGATGGTAGCCTTACAAATTGGATTTTTTCTCAAAGTGCGCCTGAGACACCATGTGTGTATGTTTTTTGTTTGTTTGTTTTGTTTTTTGGTTTTTTTTTTTTTTTTAGATGGAGTCTCACTCTGTCACCCAGGCTGGAGTACAGTGGCACAATCTTGGCTCACTGAAACCTCCACCTCTTGGGTTCAAGTGATTCACCCTCAGCCTTCTGAGTAGCTGGGACTACAGGTGTGCGCCACCACACCTGGCTAATTTTTTTGTATTTTTAGTAGAGATGGGGTTTCACCATGTTGGCCAGGCTGTTCTCAAACTCCTAACCTTGTGATCTGCCAACCTCGGCCTCCCGAAGTGCTGGGATTACAGGCGTGAGCCACCATGCCCGGCCAAAAATGTGCTTTTCAAGGCTGGGCATGGTGGCTCACGCTTGTAATCCCAGCACTTTGGGAGGCCAAGGAGGGCGAATCACCTGAGGTCAGGAGTTTCAGACCAGCCTGGCCAACATGGTGAAACCCCATCTGTACTAAAAATACAATAATTATCTGGGTGTGGTGGCAGGTCCTGTAATCTGGGCTACTTGGAAGGTTGAGGCAGGAGAATCACTTGAACCTAGGAAACAGAGGTTGCAGTGAGCCAAGATCGTGCCATTGCACTCCAGCCTGGGCAACAAAAGCAAAACTCAGCCTCAAAAAATTAAAACAAAAACAAAAAACAAAAAAATGCACTTTTTAAAAAAAAATTATTTTTTTTTAGTCAGAGTCTTGCTCTGTCACCCAGGCTGGAGTTCAGTAGTGCCGTCTCAGGTCACAGCAACCTCTGTCTCCCAGGTTCAAGTAATTCTGCTTCAGCTTCCTGAGTAGCTAGGATTACAGGCATGCACCACCACACCTGGCTAATATTTGTATTTTTAATAGAGACGGGGTGTCTCCATGTTGGTCAGGCTGGTCTTGAACTCCCAACCTCAGGTGACCCGCTCGCCTCTGCCTCCCAAAGTGCTGGGATTACAGGCGTGAGCCACTGTACCCGGCCAACATGTGTTTTTTTTTTTTTGAGACGGAGTCTCGCTCTGTTGCCCAGGCTGGAGTGCAATGGCGTGATCTCAGCTCACTGCAATCTCTGCCTTCCAGGTTCAAGTGATTCTCCTGCCTCAGCTTCCCAAGTAGCTGGGACCACAGGTGTGTGCCATCACACCTGAGTAATTTTTGTATTTTTAGTAGAGATGGGATTTCACCATGTTGGCCAGGTTGGTCTCAAACTCTTGACCTTGTGATCCACCCGCCTCAGCCTCCCAAAGTGCTGGGATTACAGGTGTGAGCCACCACACCCAGCCTGTGCTTTTTAAATTTATATTTGATTGGACTCCACATTAAAGTCCAATCAGGGGGAGGAGAGTTTGAAAGTTTTGAGTAAGTAGTATATAGCATATAGTAGTATATAGCATAGCCACACTCATTTATCATTATTTATAAGAAAATAAAAGCCTTGGATTGTGGGAGGCTTAGAGGAGCAGGGATGCAACGTACTGCTGTTCAGGTTGCATACTGCAAAAGCCAACCTGGCCAAAAAGGTCAGCAAGGGCTGAAACTGACTCCATATTCTGCTGGCCAAGCCTGTGTCCATGGGGCTGCATCCAGCCAGAGGAAAACTTTTCTCTAATCAATACGAAGATGCATGTGAAAGACTCGCAGCAGCCTTGACCAGCTCTATTTCTGAAAACCTGGAGGGCCTGGGTGGACAGAGCCCTGAGAGCCTGTCTCTCTCTGTGCCTTCCTCCTCTGCCCTCATGATGTAGGGACCTGCGGGGCAACTCACTCAACTGCGACTGCAAGGTGAAGTGGTTGGTAGAGTGGCTGGCACACACCAACACCACGGTGGCGCCCATCTATTGCGCCAGCCCTCCCCGCTTCCAGGAGCACAAGGTGCAGGACCTGCCGCTGCGGGAGTTCGACTGCATCACTACGGGTAGGAGGTGCCCCTGCCTTGGGTGTCAGTCCACGTCTACCCCAAGGCAGCTTTACAGGTGTGAAACCCCCCACCCTGCCCCACGACACCCAGTGGCAGCAGTAAAGCAACCACCATCACCCAAGCAGCCCTTCCCTTCTCCCTCTGGTCTTCAGTAACACACCTCTCATCTTGCAGATTTCGTGCTGTACCAGACCCTGTCCTTCCCAGCAGTGTCGGCTGAGCCCTTTCTCTACTCCAGTGACCTCTATTTGGCTCTGGCCCAGCCAGGTGTCAGTGCCTGCACCATCCTGAAGTGGGACTATGTCGAGCGGCAGCTTCGAGACTATGACAGAATCCCAGGTACCTGGTTCTGCTGGCCCTTGCCAGGGGGAGGGGGGAGTGGACTCCGTCATTCAACCCCATTGAGTTCCTGTAGTCAGAGGAATAGATGAGACATACCGTCTGCCCACAAGAACTTTCCAGTCTTTGGGAGGAGACCAATATATACACAGATAACATCCATATGATAGGCAGGTGTTAAGAGGGAGATATGAACACGATGCTCTAGCAGCACAAAGGACAAGCCTACTCTGGGCAATCAGGGAAGGCTTCCTGGTGGAGGGGGAATACCTAAGCTGAGTCTTGAAGGAGAGAGGAAAGGGAGGACTCAGAGGTGATCCCCAGGTTTCTGGCTTACATAATTAGATGGACCGGGAAATGAGGAGGAGACAGGAGTGACTATCGAGCAGTTTTGGATCTACTGAGTTTGAACTGAGTCTTGAAAGCTGAAGGAGACTTAGCTAGGAGCAAAAAAAAGTGGAAAGAGTGTTTTGGCAGAGGGAACAGCATGAACAAAGTCAAGGAGGTGTGCAATAACTTAGTATGTGACTGTGTGTATGTGTGCAAATCATAAGCAGCTTGTATGACAAGGGATAAGGTTCAAGGTGGGGAGTGGCAACCAGATATTCATGCATACCAACTCATTGACAGGGTTTAGGCAGAATGTGTGATCCAGTGTGCATTTTAGAAAGCTTCTTGCATGGAAAAAGGCTAGGTGTGGGGCCAGACATGAGGGCAGAACAGCAGGGGGATATGTGCCTGTCTGCTAGAGAGGTGCTGGAGCCTAGACACGAGACAGTAGCAGTGGGGATGGAGGGAGATATTTAGAAAGAAGGGTTAAACTGACACCAGATAAAATAGAAAACTTACATTGCCCTGTCTCCATTAAGGAGCTTGAAGTCAGTATTAAAGAAAAAAACAAAAACAAAACACCTTCCCCTAAAAAAACCTCCTGGCCCAGAGAGCTCCCCTGGTGAACGCTATCAAACATTTAAGGAGGAACTAACACCAATCTACATACACACTATTAGAAAGTAGAAGGGAAGGCTGTCGGGACTTGAGGACTGATCAGGGAAGGGTGAGTGGGGGAGAGAAAGGTGTTAGGGATGACTGCCAGGTTTCTGGATTGGGAGACTAGTGGAGCCACAGCTGAAATCAAGAACAGAGGAGGAGGAGGGCAGGCTCAGCGATGGGTATGGAGCTCAATTGTGAGTTGTGAGTCGTGACTGAGTCTGAGGTGCTTGTGTGGGTATGTGGGCCAGGAGAGTCTGAGGGAGGATTAGGAGCTGGGGTGTGGCATGGGGATCATTAGCATCTGGGCAGGGCAAACCAAGCTCCAAAGAAGGGATTTAGGCAGTGACTGCCAGAGCCTGAGGCTCTACACAAATTTCTCTTGGGGGAAAGGTGGGGTTGTAGTGAGAAGGAAAGAGGGGTGAATTGGGGATATCAAAGTGGAGATGCTGGGCAGCAGCTGGAGACCCCAGGACAGGTGAGCAGTGTGTGGTTTGATGTGCCTGGTGCCCGAGAAGGGCTCCGATGAAGCTGATTGTGAGTACGGGTGCACATGGGCATGCATTCTTGTACATAAAAGCCCTTTCAAAAGTGAGAACTCTTGGGAGGATGTGTTCTCATGCGCTGTGATGCAAACAGCAAGGTGTCTTGGGCATACCTAAGATTCCTCTCCCCTCTGTGGATCCACTCAAATTCTTCCTCCCTTCCCTGCCTGGCCACTGCCAGTGGGGTAGCTTTGGGCAAGTCACTTGCTCTATCTGAGCCTCAGTTTCTTTCTGTGTGAAACGGACCAAAGCACAGGGTCCTTTCCAGAGTGATGAACATGTGCTCACATTCAGCACAGTGACTGCACACAATAAAAATTCAATAACTGACATTATGGTTAAGCAACGAGTTACTATCGAGGGACACCTATTTTGTGCTGTATCAGCTTATATTTGAACCCTAGGGGTATGGGCGGAACAAGGGTGATACTAAAACTGGTTATTAGCCGTGAAACAACTGGAAAGCATTGAGCGCTTAGTGGATGAACTTCAGTGTGGGTGGAATGGTATAGTGCAGAGTCTTAGTCCTGGCCCAAGGTTGGAAGGGACTGGCCTTCTCCACGGGGGTGGGATGGAGTGGGAGCTGCCAGCCTGCCTGATGCTGCCTGCCCCTGTCCTGGCACAGCCCCCTCTGCAGTGCACTGCAAGCCGATGGTGGTGGACAGCCAGCTGTATGTGGTCGTGGCCCAGCTGTTTGGCGGCTCTTACATTTACCACTGGGATCCCAACACCACGCGCTTCACAAAGCTGCAGGACATTGACCCACAGCGTGTGCGCAAGCCTAATGACCTAGAAGCCTTCCGCATCGACGGCGACTGGTACTTTGCCGTGGCCGACAGTTCCAAGGCAGGCGCCACCAGCCTCTACCGCTGGCACCAGAATGGCTTCTACTCCCACCAGGCGCTGCACCCCTGGCACCGCGACACCGACCTGGAGTTTGTGGATGGCGAGGGCAAGCCACGGCTGATTGTGTCCAGCAGCTCCCAGGCACCGGTCATCTATCAGTGGAGTCGCACCCAGAAGCAGTTTGTGGCCCAGGGTGAGGTGACTCAGGTACCTGATGCCCAAGCTGTGAAACACTTTCGTGCCGGCCGTGACAGTTACCTGTGCCTCAGCCGTTACATCGGTGACTCCAAGATCCTGCGCTGGGAGGGTACCCGCTTCTCGGAGGTGCAGGCCCTGCCCTCCCGGGGCTCGCTGGCCCTGCAGCCCTTCCTTGTGGGTGGCCGCCGCTACCTGGTGCTGGGCAGCGATTTCTCCTTCACCCAGATCTACCAGTGGGATGAAGGACGACAGAAGTTTGTACGGTTCCAGGAGCTGGCTGTACAGGCTCCTCGGGCCTTTTGCTACATGCCTGCTGGGGATGCCCAGCTACTCCTGGCCCCCAGTTTCAAGGGACAGACGCTGGTTTATAGACACATTGTGGTGGATCTCAGTGCCTAGGGGGGTGCCGAGGCCTCTGGGCTCCTCAGGGTGGCCACTGGAGGATGGGTGGGCTCCTCAGGGTGAGCACCACGTGTGCCCGTGTGAAGACGCGAGGCCAACCTACATCCATGCCCTTGCATCTGCACATGCCCAGTGTGCACAGGCACACCCCGTGGATTGGCCCAGGAGTACATGCATCATCACTGCAATCAGCATGAACACCAGGCACCCTGGGACACCTAGCGCCCAGTTCCTGTGACTCCAACCATAGCCCCCGCTCCTCTGCAGCCTTCCCCACATTCTGCCCCCTGTCTTATGCGTATGAGTGGTGCAGGGTGCTGGGAGCGAGGGGGCCGCACCCTCCTGTCCTTGTGTTTCTCCTCCTGCCCCTGTGGTTTTTCCTGTTGGTGCTCCAGGCATTGTTTACCTGCTCTTGCTCCCCACTCTAGCCCACAGCCATATCTGTCATGCTTCCCCAGGGGCACTCACCCCTGCCCAAACCTGTCTGCATGCTCACATGGACGCGGACAGACACACTCAGTTACACACTCACACGCCCGGTCTGCACTCGGTGTCTGTCTGTAAACATGTCAGGACACGTGTGCATACAAGCAGATTCAGCACTGCCTACCAGGCTCTCCTGTTACCTTGCCTCTCTGCTTGGAGGGGGCCCCCTTTGCTCACCCCCAGCGTGCCCCCCCCCCCGGAACTGATAAGGATGAGAATGGTGGTGCCAGCTTCTGAGGGCCTGCTTGGCCTCCTGGGGGCAAAGCCCCTCTGCCCGAAGCAATAACAACAGCAGCAAAAGCAGCCCCGGGGAGCTGCCAGGGGTGTCTGTCTCTGTTCTCCTTGGCGTTTCCTTCATGGCCCTGAATCCCAGCTCACCCACGGATGGAAGACCCCCCCCCCCACTTCAACTGAAAGCCTTTCTGCCTCCCTGTGGCTGTTGCTTTCTCAGACTTGGACTGTCCCCTGGTTCACCTTGTCTTTGGGATGTGGCCTCCGAGCTGGGCAGACTCCTTGGGTGGATTAGAGAGCTGGCCGAGCTACAAGCACCTGAGCTACCTGCAAGGGTGCCCAGAGTGGAGCTTGGCCTGAGGGCATGTTGCAGCCCTGGCCCCCCCAGTCCACAGAGGCCCCCAGGAACACTGCCTTTCAGCGGACGGGGTGGGGACTGGTGGGAGGGGCCCCACGAGCCTAGCTTCTGCTGCCCTCTGCTGTCTGCTGAGATGCCAAGCTAGTGGAGAGGGAGTGGGCTGGGGTGGCCCTGCCCTGTGCCCAAATGGTGTGATGCTCCTTGTGGCAGGATACCAGGGTACTGGGGGGCAATGCTATGATTCACTTGCTTCAAATAAAAAGCTCCCTCCCCATAACCGGCTTTCAGGTGTCATCAAAATGTTTCATTGAAAATGGAGCCTGGCCCTGCCTGCCCTGCCGCCCACGGGGAGCCTGGCCATGGCTTCCAGACCTTCTTCCTCCTGGCTCCCTTCTTTCTGAGACGTGGGCATCCCCAAGGTCAGCTGGGGCTGGGGTCAGGAGTTCCCAGGGATGACACTCTGGTGCTGGCGTGATGAGTCTCCAGCACCTGGGGCTGACTCACAGCTAGTGTTCCTTCCTGGAGATTACAGTCCGGGCACCCACGAAGACTTGAGTCTGTCCTGCCATCAGGCCAACTCCAACCAGCGGGGCTGAGGATGATCTCAGCAGTCCCTCTTCTTTTATCCCGATCCCTGTTCCTCCACTGGGCAAATGTCTGTCATTGCCACCACATCCACCCAGATGAGACCTGGGAGTCCTAGGTGACATCTGGATCTCTCTTCTCCCATATTTCATAAGCCACCAAGTCCTCTCCATTCTTTGTCCCAAAGGTTTGCTAGATGGGCACTTTTTTGTTTTGCTCTTTCCCAGCTCAAAGCTTTGTCCAAACCCTCCTCGTCGCCCATTGTCTTGGGTCACTTGCCAGCCCCCGCCAACCTGCTTCTCAGTCTGAATTTTTTTTTTTTTTTTTTAGTTGAGTTTCGCTCTTGTTGCCCAGGCTGGAGTGCAATGGCGCAATCTCGGCTCACCACAACCTCTGCTTCCCAGGTTCAAGCGATTCTCCTGCCTCAGCCTCCCAAGTAGCTGGGGTTACAGGAATGCACCACCATACCCGGCTACTTTTTTTGTGTTTTTAGTAGAGATGGGGTTTCTCCATGTTGGTCAGGTTGGTCTCGAACTCCTGACCTCAGGCGATCTGCCGGCCTCGGCCTGCCAAAGTGCTGGGATTATAGGCATGAGCCACTGGCCTGGCCTTTTTTTTTTTTTTTTTTTTTTTTTTTGAGATAGAGTTTCTCTCTTGTTACCCAGGCTGGAGTAAGGTGGCCCTGTCTTGGCTCACTGCAACCTCTGCCTCCCAGGTTCAAGAGATTCTCCTGCCTCAGCCTCTCGAGTAGCTAGGACTACCACCACGCCCAGTTAATTTTTGTATTTTTAGTAGAGATGGAGTTTCACCATGTTGGCCAGACTGGTGTTGAACTCCCGACCTCAGGTGATCCGCCCGTCTCGGCCTCCCAAAGTGCTGAGATTTTAGATGTGAGGCACCACGCTCGGCCATCGGTCTGATCTTTCTAACACACATGTTCCTCCTGTTCTCCCCTGCTCAGGAACCTGCCTTGGCTTCCTGCTCAACAAGCCCATGAGCCTCTGCCCAACATGAAGATCTCCTGTGACCTGGTCCCACTGTACACACCCAAGCCCTGTGGGCAGTCAGGGTCCCTCAACAGCTCCATGAGTGGAGTTGAGAGAGCCTAAGACCATCAGATGGGGGATGGGTGGGGTCAGTGCTCAGGGTGTCAGTGCAAGTAATGGGGTCTCGGGGACAGCACGCTGAATGGCAAAACAGGTGTTGTCGAGCGGCTGGGACCCCTCTTCTCCTCTTCCCCCGTGGGCTTGAGTAAACGGAATCCTGTTGTGGCCTTGTGTGGTTTGGTGATAGTGCAAGGGACAGGAGATGGAAACGGGGCAAATGATAGATCCTTGGGCAGGGGTGCTTGCTGTGTGACCCTGGGCAGGTCAAATCCCTTCTCTGGGTCTCCAGGTTTTCATTTGTCCTTCAGAGCCCCTTTCAGCTCTCGCATGTCACAAAACCCCCTTCATTTCTCTGTCTTCAGTGAGCACCTGTGAGCAGCTGGGCGCAGAGGATTGGGTCATAGTCAGAGAGCCCAGGGAGCTCACAGCCAGCCCAGAGAGTGGAGAACTGGAAACAGTGGGGTCTGGAGCCTGCATAACATGGGTGGAATTCTGGCTCAGTCCCTTCCCATGGTGTGAGATTTCAAGCAAGTCAGCTGATTTCCCTGAGCTTCAATTTCTCCTTCTGTGAAGCAGATTTAAAAACTCCACTTCATGGGTTCTTGATTCTGCCAGCCGGGTGAAACCAGCTAGTAACACTCAGCCACGTTACTTAGTCTATTTGTGCCTCGGTTTTTCTTATTTATAAAATGAGTGTACTCGTGATACCTACCTGACAGGGTTTGTTTGTTTTTTTCAGCTTAGGCTGGAGTGCAGTAGTGTGATCTTGGCTCACTGCAACCTCCGCCTCCTAGGTTCAATTAATTGTCCTGCCTCAGCCTCCCAAGTAGCTGGGACTACAGAAGCATGCCCCCTGCCTGGCTAATTTTCATATTTTTAGTAGAGATGGGGTTTCACCATGTTCGCCAGGCTGGTCTTAAACTCCTGACCTCAATGATCTGCCCTCCTCGGCCTCCCAAAGTGTTGGGATTACAGGCATGAGCCACTGTGCCCTACCCTGACAGGGTTATTTCTCATGAGAGTGAAATGCATTAGTATATGTAAGTCCATTGGTGTAGTGTTTTGCCTTGGTCTATAGGAATATATGAAAACAGAAGTGGCTCAGAGAAGGGTGTTTTGTGCAACAGGAGGAGGTGGATCTTTGGAGAGAACTGTCTGTGCGTGAGGGTTCCTCACCCATCCTCAGTCTCGGAGCCCTTGTGCCCCATATCTTACCTGTAGCCTCTGACCTGGCCTCCTCGCCCCCAGCAATAGGTGACTTACCTGCTTTCCACCTCCTCAAACATGCTCTTAGCTTAGCAGGCACCTCCATCATCCTGGGGAGGCCTGTCCTTCTTTTCCAAACGGGAAACGAGCCCTTCTCCTGTGCTTGGGAGAGGTTGCCAGGGAAAGTGGGTTAAGTCTCCCAGACATGCTGGCACTCTGCTGCCCAGTAAAAAGATAAATATCACTTTGACAGCTGCTGCCCCGGGGGGGAGCTCTTCTGATGGGTGGGAGGCACTTTCCTCCCTTGGCCTGAGCGCCCAGCTTTCTGTGTGTGCCTGCTGGGTCACTTGCCCTGGGGCTTGTCCACGTCCAGAGTGCTGCTTAGCAACCCAGTAGAACTGGGTGACTGTGTCAACAGCTAAGGACCAAAGGCTGCAAGAGGCAAGGTCCACTCACTCTGCCAAGACCAGGGATGGTGACACTCCTCGGCTGCCAGCCTCTTGCCCTCCATGCTGAGCCTTGCTGTCAGTGCAGACCTCTGACATCTCTTCTCTTAGATTTCCCAAGCACAGGCATTGGGACCAGGTGTCTTCATACGTGAGACCATTCCAGCTGAGTGGGCTTTGGGTGAGCCCAGGGAACGTTTCCCAGCAAATGGGGGTAGACAGAAGCCTGTGATGCTGATGCTAAGGTCAGGCATGTGGCCCCAGAAGGCAGCCAGTGGGGAAGGGACAGTTCTGCAGCACGCACCAAAGGACCCGAGGCTCACATGTGCAGTGACCTCCTGAGTCATGGATGTCCCTTTCCTCCTGAGCTGCTCCCCTCTTCAGTCACACCTTTCCTCCTTCAGGGAGACCCAGGACACTTTTCACCTAGAGAACCATGTCTGTGCCTAAAGATGGACAGGGGCTGGGGCCTTCCTTAGGGGTTCCTCTAGTCCTTGGCCTTTTTTTTTGTTTTTTTGAGACGGAGTCTCGCTCTGTCGCCTAGGCTGGAGTGCAGTGGCCGGATCTCAGCTCACTGCAAGCTCCGCCTCCCGGGTTTACACCATTCTCCTGCCTCAGCCTCCCGAGTAGCTGGGACTACAGGTGCCCGCCACCTCGCCCGGCTAGTTTTTTGTATTTTTTAGTAGAGACCGGCTTTCACCGTGTTAGCCAGGATGGTCTCGATCTCCTGGCCCCGTGATCTGCCCGTCTCGGCCTCCCAGAGTGCTGGGATTACAGGCTTGAGCCACCGCGCCCGGCCTCCCTTGGCCTTTTTGGTTATTCCAATGTGTGTGTGTAAGGGGGGCAGGCAAATGTGAGGGGGTGGTTAAGAGAGGAGAGGGAGACATGGGGCCTGGGGGAGTTTCTGCTGTGGGCTGGTTTCACTGCTAGCTCTCACACCCAGCAATACCAATAAAACTGATGATAATAATTAAGACCATATAATCACCATGTGTTTATTTATCCCCCAGAAGCCTCCTTTCCCTGGCCCCATGATTACCTATTCCATCCTTATGATAGCTGATGGGCGTTAACTGTGGCTCCAATAAAAAGCAGTAACTGCCTGTGTTTCCACCCCCACATGCCCGGACAGCTTTGCTCCCACCCTTTGCAGGGTGGGGGGACACGATTTTCAGAGGGAACAACAGAGGCAGTAAGCTGAAGATGTCAAAAAGAATGAAACCTTACAGAGCAAGTAGTAGAAGCAGCAACGTTTGCCTTCTTTTCTAGAGCCTTCTCCCTTCTTCCTGGTGTCTGCCTCCCGCCCAGAGAAACTTCTCCGGTTCCACGACCCTCTACAGGACCACTCAGCCTGCAGCTGCTGATCTCTCAGAAGACTGATGGAGCCAAGCATGTAGCCACCAGCTGGAAATAAATACCACTGGGTGATACCGGGAGAGTTACTTTTCACCACTGAGCGTCCTATTTCCTACATGGTAAAAAGGATGTTTGCAAAGACTAAGACCTTGCATGCAAACGTGCATTACAAAATGGCAATGGTTGATACTACTATTAAGGGCCCAGTGATATTTGTGTATTTGGCTCAGAGGAATAGGTGGAATTTCAAACTTCTGCTGAAGAAGGAGTGTGGGAGCTGGAAGCTCTACCCAGAATGCCTCAAATCATCGCGGTCAGCCTGCCCCGGAGTCAGGGCTCTGGAAAGGCATCCCAGAGGGAAGGGAACCCCTGAAACCTGCGGGGGCGAAGAGTCCCTCAGGTTCCCTCTCCCCCCACGCCTCCCCCCTTTCCCTCCTGGACCCACTGGTGTGAGACCCGGACTTGGGGGCGCTCAGCCAAGCTTCCTGCCTGAGCCTGCAGAGATCCTCCCCTCTACCCCACCAACCGCATCTCATGCCTTTACCCATTTCACAGAGGGGAAAATGAGGCGAGAGGGAAAGACACCGGGAAAAGCCAGTTAAGGGTCGCGAAAACTCTGGAGTCCAGATTTTCTTTGTGTGCCGACCGCCACACGCCCCCTGCTTTTTCGTTACAGCTTCCCACGCTCTAATCTTTCCGATTGGGAAGGTGACTCCACTGTGGGACCCACGCGCGAGTCCCGCGGCACATCGCCCCTTTAAGGGACCGGCCTCTCGCCTCCCTGACCTCGCCCCGCCCCCTCCGCAGCCACACTGCGCCTGCGTGGCGAGCCGGAGCCCTGGGGTTGGGCAGAACTCGGTTCCGTGCAACTTTCAAGTGAGTTGCAAACTCCGCCCTGCAGGCCGGTGCTGGTGGCCCGGCGCGCTGGAACCGCGGCGACCCGCTCCAGCGCGGGACCAACAGCAAGGGCCGAGCGCCGGATTCTCCGCGGCAGGAAGGGCGGGTGGGAGCTGTAACTATCCCGGCCGCGGGGCGCGCCCGCTCCCAAGTCGGCTTCCTCCCCGCCGGGGCCGCTTTGCCTCGGGTCTCCCCATTCTCCAGGTCCCCTGAACTGCACAGTCGGAGGCCGTGGGCGGCGGGCTCTGCCTCCGCCAAGGGACAGCCGGATCGTCCCTCTGCTTCCCGCAACTGCCCTGATCCCCCCCGTTCCAGCCCTTGAGTGAACGTCCTTCTGAGCCGCTTCCTGGGGTTCTCCCCACGTCCCCAAGGCCGGCAAGATGGTGTCCTGGATGATCTGTCGCCTGGTGGTGTGAGTATGGCCGCCCTCAGACCTCCTCTACCGCGGGGTGCCGTCCCGCCCCTGTGGTGGAAGCTGTGGAAGTCTATGGGAGGGGGAACTTTCTGAGCTCCACCCTCCAGCACTCCATACCAGGGTTAACGGACCTGTGGGCTTGCACGCGGTGTCTGGGGTACCGCCCACTCCCCGCCCCACCAAGCCTCGTTGGCTGAGGACGACCCCTGCCACAGGCCACACACACTGCAAACAGATGCCTGGGGCCAAGGGCCACAGGCCTACTTTGCTGCCCCTTGGCAAACACTAGGTGATATGGCACGTTGTGGGTGGAGAATCCAGGTGCCTGCTTGCCATCTGAGCGGTCACATGACTTACCATCCTGCTCCTCACCTTTGAGTACGCCAACACCTGGCTCCCATAGCACCGTCTGCAGCCCGGCAGTGCCAGGTCTGGTGACCCTGGGCCTGATTGCATGCCCATGGGAGGGGACACCTAGGTCTGGTGTTCTCACCTACTTCGTGGAGTGGCTGTCCTCTTGCTCCATCACGCACCCATGGGCCACTGGCGCAGGCCTGGGCAGGCTTGGATGTTTGTAAACAGCAGGGTGGGGAGGTGGCTTCCAGGGCTCTGACTCAGGCACAGGTTGTACAAGCCAAGCGAGAAAAACAGGGCGGGTACTGCCACCTTGCACCCCAGTAGGGGGAAATGGCCACCTGGCAAGGTGGGAGTGGGGCGTAGTGCCCCTCACATTCCCCATGGCTGCTCTTCCAGGCTGGTGTTTGGGATGCTGTGTCCAGCTTATGCTTCCTATAAGGCTGTGAAGACCAAGAACATTCGTGAATATGTGAGCGTGGGGGTTTGGGTGTGTGTAGTAGGACTTGGTGGGGGGGGAGGGTCTGAGCTGGCTTCTCCCTCCTCCAGGGACAAGGTCATGTGGCACATCCTGAGTGGACTGGGGAGGGAGAGAGAATGGGCCCTGTTCAATAGGGTGTAGACAGAGGGCAGGCCACTGGGGTGCCTGTGGAAGACCTCGTGGGTGAAGCTTGTTGGAGGCGGGCATAGGAATGAGCCGCAGTTTCTCAGAGCTCCTGTCCAGCCATGCATGGGGGAAAGCAGCTGTGCAGCCGGACAGGCTCCCTGGAACCTCTGGGCTAGACTGGCCCGGGTTGGGAGTTGGTGCTGCCAGCCCCATGCTGACCTCTGCGCTCTCACCCTACAGGTGCGGTGGATGATGTACTGGATTGTTTTTGCACTCTTCATGGCAGCAGAGATCGTTACAGACATTTTTATCTCCTGGTATGGACACAGGGTCCGCAAACCATGGGTCAGGGGTGGCCCCCCCCAGCCCTGCTCCTTGGCTCACCCTGCCCCCTGCGCTGTGACAGGTTCCCTTTCTACTATGAGATCAAGATGGCCTTTGTGCTGTGGCTGCTCTCACCCTACACCAAAGGCGCCAGCCTGCTTTACCGCAAGTTTGTCCACCCGTCCCTGTCCCGCCATGAGAAGGTACCCCAGGGGGAGGCGGGAAGGGAGGCTTAGGGGTGGGTGTGAGGGAAAGAGCCCTGGACCTGGGATTTAGGATGCTGGGGATACCAGAGTTCTATCCCAGTCCTGCTGCTGTTGAGGTGCAGGACCTTGACAGGGCCCAGCCTACCTCATCTTCTGGGATAATCAGGTGGGGTGCACATGAATGACCTTTGAGGATGGAAGTTGGTTTGGGGGTAGTGGTGGCAGCAGCTGGAGCATGGCCTGTCACTGAGGTGTGAATGGGTGGCGGCCCTGCTCTTGGTGTGTGTCTGTGGCCCAGATTTGTGGCTCTGGGCACCAGGTGGGGCTGGGCTGGGCTGGGCTGGGCTGGGTGGTGCCACAATCAGTGGCTTCTCAGAATCTGCAGAGGAAGAGGGACTCTGGCTGTCCACCTGAGCTCTCCTCCCCATCGGGTCCACAGGAGATCGATGCGTACATCGTGCAGGCCAAGGAGCGCAGCTACGAGACCGTGCTCACCTTCGGGAAGCGGGGCCTCAACATTGCCGCCTCGGCTGCTGTGCAGGCTGCCACCAAGGTGCTCCAGGCCCCCAGCCCTCCAGCAGCCCCCATCCCACCGCTAAGGCCCTTTGGGCTCATTCAGCTCCTCTGCCAGGGAGCCCAGAGATGGCAGCTGGGGAGCAGGGGTGAGAAGGTGACAGGGGATATTGGCAGAAGCGTGGAACTGGAGTCAAACCTTCCTTCCTGGCTCTGGCACTGAGCGTGAGCAGCAGCTCCTGCTCTCTGACTTTGGTTTCCTGTTGGTGCCACATTGGCGCGGGGCCAGAAGCTTGCTAAGCAGTTTTCACTTCTGCGTCTCAGCCCCAGTGATTAGCTGGTTGGCCGATTTCCCTGGGCAGTCTCCCCACTGAAGCCTCTTCCCCCTTACAGAGTCAGGGGGCGCTGGCCGGCAGGCTGCGGAGCTTCTCCATGCAGGACCTGCGCTCCATCCCCGACGTGCCTGCCCCTGCCTACCAGGACCCCCTCTACCTGGAGGACCAGGTGTCCCACCGGAGGCCACCCATTGGTGAGCGGGCAGAGGGACCCAGAGCCATGCCAGGAGGGATGACTTCCTTCACTCGCACCATGGCTTCTCCCCAGGCTCGAGGAAGGGCTGGCCTGGCCGCAGGCTTCCAGCTTCACCTCCTCCACACAGGGTACCGGGCTGGGGGCCTGCAGGACAGTGACACCGAGGATGAGTGTTGGTCGGATTCTGAGGCAGTCCCCCGGGCACCAGCCCGGCCCCGAGAGAAGCCCCTAATCCGTAGCCAGAGCCTGCGTGTGGTCAAGAGGAAGCCACCAGTGCGGGAGGTGAGTGTGGGAGGACGGCAGGAGGGAGGAGGGCTCTGCTGGCTGGTGCTCCCCACACCCTCATGTTGTGCCTCCTCTCTCCCAGGGCACCTCGCGCTCCCTGAAGGTTCGGACGAGGAAAAAGACTGTGCCCTCAGACATGGACAGCTAGGGTCTGCTGCATCTGGCCCCTTCTTACCTCATGCCCTGCAGGGCTCCAGGGCTATTGGAGCAACCTTTGGCAGCACATCTGGCCTGCCAGCACCAACTGCCTGGGCCCCGCCCTCCTGACTCCCCGACTCCTGCTGATGGTCAAGGGCCAGAAGCAGATGCTTCCAAGGCCACATGCACCCACAATGTACCAAAGCAGGCTGGGCCCAGGGTTCTATTTATTGCCTTGCTCTGCCCTCTCCCTTCCCCAGTTGTGGGACAATGAAACTAAACGTCCACTTGGGTGTGTTCATTCCTTCCTGTCCTTCAAAGTACTTGATAGCCTTTCATAAGGCCTGGCACGTGTGTCCTGGTTGTGTGTGTGTGTTGGTGAGTGAGGTCAGGTTTGCCAATGTTTTCATAAATAAATACATAAAGGGGTTCTGTTTCTCCTGATTCTTACTCCCATTGCTCACATCACTCCCTTGAAATTGAACAGCCCAGTCCCAGCCTAGGTCTAAGGCTGAAGGAGCCCAGTCCTCTGGAGGAGAGAGAACCATTGACAGAGCGTTGCGATGCAGCACATGATCTCACGAAGGAGCTCTTGGGGAGCTTTGAGAGCATTGATGGGAAAGTGGGGACCAGTCCAGAGGATGGGTCAGAACCCGAAACTTCAGTTAGGCAGAAGTTAGGCCTTGGCAGGAAGGTGCAGCTGTAGAGAAACCAGTGGGAGCACAGGCAGGAGGGGCTTGGGGCAGCACGTTATTCCCATAGGGAGGTCGAAGCTAGGCAGAGGAGGCCTGGGGAGGAGTGTCTCCTCCAGGAGCCTTGAAGAAGGAGACCCCTGGGGCAGCTCTGGGGACATTTAGTTCTGTAAACTCTCAGGAAACAGCAGGGGCACCATTGCACCTCTGAGGAGTGGCCACGAGAGGGCAGCAGTGGCCAGGATCTGGGCTGCCCCCCCGGCTTCCAGGTCAAGGAGGGTGGGGTTGGGAGACTGGCCAGAGCCTCACCCTGCCGGGCCTGGTGGAATTCAGAAGGCCTCCAGTGGCCCTGCCTGCTGCTTGTGGTCACTGGTCCTTGGCCTGCCCCATCCAAGGAGTCTCCTCTGCTCTCCTGAGACCGAGGCTCTGCCTGGCTGGCTCCACTCCAACTCCTCCGATCCCTGAGGCAACTGGGGTACCCAGCTCTGCCCTCTCCTGCCCCTGATGCTGGTCTCGCCACGATGCCCAGGGTGCACCCCTCTGCCACTGCCGCACCTGCTCCTCCTCCCTGCTTTTGATTAAGCAAAGAGGTGGGTGAGAGTGTGGGATGAGAAGAGGGGAAACAGGGTGGTAACCTGGAGTGGCCCCACAGACTGGATTAACTCTTGGTGTGGGGATTATCGGGGTTTTATTTGGGGGAGGCTCTTAATCTGCTGCAGTGATTTAGCTTCTCACATACGGGGGCTCACTGGCGTCCAACATGGCCTGCCTTTGCATCGTGGGGTTGTCTTATCTCCTCATTAATTCATTCAAAAATGAATATTGAGCCTCGAGCAGGTACCAGACATGTTGCCAGACACTGCAGGGATGCAGGGAGTAGTAACGGCTGGCACCCAGAGTGTGGCTGCCCACGCAGGCGCTGCTCTAAGCCCCTGGCATATATTAATTTAATTCTCATAACGATCTTGTGGGGGGCGGGTACATACTAGTCTTATAGTCTCCATTTTACAAACAGGAAAACAGGCACAGAGAGGGCAAGTGATTTGCCCAAGGTCACAAAGCTAGTAGGTAGCAGAAGGGCTTGGAATCAGGCAGTCTGCCTCCAGAGTCTGTGCACTTAATCACTAAGCAGTACCAGAGTGAAGGAGATGATTCTTGCTTGGGAGGCAAGGACACAGAGACTAACACGTTGGAATATTTGCTGTGTGCCTGACCTTGTACTGGGCGTTTTACAGAGATGATTTCCTTGAATCCTCCCAACAAGCCTACCAAGTAGGGACTAGATCCATTTTTAAAAACAGGTTCTTACTGAATTGCCCAGGCTAGAATACAGTGGAACGATCATAGTACACTGCAGCCTCGAACTCCCGGACTCAAGGGATCCTCCCACCTCAGCCTCCTGAGTAGCTTGGACTACAGGCACTCTCCATCACACCTGGCTAATTACCGTATTTTTTTTGGTAAAGACAGGGTCTCCCTATGTTGCCCAGGCTGTTCTTGAACTCTGGGGCTTGAGTGATCCACCTGCATTGAACTCTGAAACTGCTGGGATTACAGTCATGAGCCACCGCACCCACAGGGCTATATCCATTTTACAGATGAAAAACCGAGGCTTGGAGAGCCACAACAACTTGTGTACCATTGTGCTGCTTGTGAGCTGGGGGCCCTGACTCCTGATGCACCTCTGCCTGGGTGTTGCGTTGATAGAGGCGGGCTGGCAGGATCCATGTACTCAAATCGAGGGAACAAAACCAGAGGGACTGGCCGGGCACAGTGGCTCGCACCTGTAATCCCAGCACTTTGGGAGGTGGAGGCAGGTGGCTCACGAGGTCAGGAAATCGAGACTACGGTGAAACCCCGTCTCTATTAAAAATACAAAACATTAGCTGGGCACGGTGGCGGGTGCCTGTAGCCCCAGCTACTCGGGAGGCTGAGGCAGGAGAATGGCGTGAACCCGGGAGGCAGAGCTTACAGTGAGCTGAGATCACGCCATTGCACTCCAGCCTGGGCAACAGAGCAAGACTCCATCTCAAAAAAAAAAAAAAAAAAAGAAAAACAAAAACAAAAAACAAACAAACAAAGAAAAAACCAGAAGGGCACCAGGCACAGTGGCTCACCCCTGTAATCCTGGCACTTTGGAAGGCTGAGGCGGACGGATCACCTGAGGTCAGGAGTTCGAGACCAGCTGGCCAACATGATAAAACCCTGTCTCTACTAAAAATACAAAAATTAGCTGGGCAAGGTGGCACGTGCCTGTAATGCCAGTTACTCAGGAGGCTGAGGCACAGGAATTGCTTGAGCCGGGGAGGCAGAGGTTGCAGTGAGCCGAGATTGAGCCACTGCACTCCAGCCTGAGCTACACAGCAAGACTCCGTCTCCAAAAAATAAATAAATAAATAAATAACCCAGAAAGGCATGTGATGAATGGCAAAACAAAACAGTGAAAGAAAACAGAGTTGGGGAGAGGCCTGAAGTTGTGGGGTGGTGAGGGAGATTTCACTGGGGCGGGGGCTTCACTTGCCCTCCCCTCCTAGGATGGGTGCTTGGAGAGGGCCACAGGGCTACCAAGCCCCTTGGCGGAGCTCATGATGCCTTCTCTTCGCCTTCTCATCAGACTGTCTGGTGGTTCCGTGTGGCCCTATGCATACTGGCCTCTGACATGCTCTTCCTCCACCATCCAACTGTGTCCCATTTCTACTTGCCCTTTGAACCCCACTCAGACATCGCCTCCCCAGGAAGCCCTCTGCAAGCATTCCCTCACCTCAGAGTGGTTTGCTGTCTGGACCACACCACCTCTGTTCTTGCACAGACTTCTGTTTTTGCCTTGAGCACGTTGCCTTTTCTCCCCCACTGTGTTGTGACTTCATAAAGAACAGACGTATTTTACACACTGTTGTAGCTCAGCCTGGAACAAATGGTCTAACCACAGTGAAATATTTTTGTAAGTTCGTGACTGGATGGTGAAGTCCTGCTCATTCTCTGACCTTCTCCATGAAGTTCCCCTGACTTCCCCAGGGCGGGACTAGAAGCATCTTGTAATCATTCATGAACAAGCCCAACACCCCCAGCGCCCAGCACAGGGCCAGCACCTAAGACACCTGGAGGGGTTTTGCTGGTGAAAGAACAAATGCGCCAAGTGACCATAAGTTCTGGGTAGGGGAGGCTGGGGGTGGGGGTGGGGGTGGGATGGCCTGTGATTTCTGCCTTTGTGCTCTGCATCACCTGGGGCCTACCACTAAGCCTGAACATGCCAAGGCCCCTAGAACACGGGTTTGGTGAACGGCTGCCTGCAGTTGTATGAAGTCCAACACATGCTGGGGACAGAGAGGAAGGAGCCAGAAGTCCAAGTTCTGGGGCATTTCTGGGTGAGCACACATGTGACCTGGAGGCTCAGGGCATGGTTGTCAACTGGGCTTCCCTGAGAGCCAGCCCTGCCTCTCTGAGAACCCCTGAGACCTCACCTTTGCCCAGCATGGTTGTACACTGGAGGAGATTACTGTCTCACCCTCCACCTCCTCTGGCCTGGCCTCTCTAGGAGGAGTAGGCTGCGTGCCAGCCTGCCTAAGCACCCCCAACCCTCTCCTCCCCCACCAGACAGTGGACCATCAGCAGGATCAGGGCTGGTGGGGACATAAAGCTGCCACAGCCAGCCCCCTTAGAGCTGCATACCTCCGTTGGGTCCTGGCCCCTGCCCCACTCCGTTCGTGCCCTGGTCTCACTCCTCCCCTCCCCTGCAGCTTGTCTGCTTTTGAGGGGCTCCTCTATATCCATCCTGGTTTCTGGGTGCAGATGGCCCTTTGTTCTTGCCCCTCTCTTCCCTCTCCTCTCCACCCACTGCCATCCCTTGGCCCTTCCAGGTGGCTCCGTTCCCTCTCTGCCTCTTCAGCCCCCATCACTGTCCCTCTCGGCCTGGGGCCCTCCGTGTCCTGGTCCCCTTCCCCATCTCCAGCCTCCATGTGTGCCGCATGCATTGTCTGTATTTTTAGCCACCGCTGATTAGCCTCTAGTTCTGACACAGTCCTGGCCCAAGCTGGATCGGGGCTGGTTGGCACTGCCCTCCACCTTGAGGGGGTTGAGGAGGTGGCACCCAGGCTCTGGCTCCATCCTCTACCCAGCATCAGGGACCAGGGGTTTCAAGAGCTGGGTAGGGGCAGATGCCTGGGCAGGAGGATTCTCTGCTGCTGGAGAAATCCTGGGGGCCGCAGTTGGTGTTTCCAGGTAGGCACAAAGGTCCCAGGGCAGAGTGGAGCTGGCTTCCTCTTCCTTGGTGGGTAGCTTGTGGGGGTAACCTGGAGGGGAGGGGAGCTGGGGGGAGGAGGAAGCGCACTGGGAGGTGCAGACTGAGAAGAGGAATTAGGTCAGGGATGTAGGTGGGTGGGCGAGAGGGGAGGGTGGCATCTGCTTCGGAGCTTCCTCCGGGTTCCAAACGCATCTCCACACTTCCCTTCCCCTCCTCCCCACCCCCTGCCCCTACCCCCACGGGTCCCCGGAGAATCTGCCTGGTATTTCCCCTCCCCCACCCCCCCAGGCATTGCCACAGGGTGGGGGTGGGGTGGGGGGAGGCCAGCCTCAGCTGTCTGAAGGATGGAGGGGCTGGGGAAGCAGGGCTAGGTGCCCAGACGGCCGCGTGTGTGGGAGGGGATGTCCTCAGATGCCCTCCACCCGGCAGTCCCCGCTCTGACGTGGGTGCCCCCCCTCTCCCCGCCCGGATTAGTGGCAGCTTGGCCTGACTCTCCGGGGCTCCTTCCCCCCACCCCCGCCTGCTGCCCTCCCCTGGGCCGGGGGCTGCTCTGCCCAGGGGGCAGTGTGCTTGCCCAGGTAAGGGGCTCCGGGGATGGCATGAGGGCCGCCGGCTCGTGAGTGCTGCTGTGCCCGTCAGCATGAGCGTATGTCAGTGAGCGAGTGTGTGTCAGCGCGCCAGGGGTCGGTGAGGGGCTGGGGCTCGGTCCACGGACGGCTGGGGGTGCTGGTCAGCTTGCCTCTGTCCACGGGTCTGGCACTGTGTCCACGCGCCGTGTGGCTTTCCTTCTGTGTTTGTGTCTTGTGTGTGTCTCCTCAGCTCTGCTCCGTCTTCAGGCACAGAACAGCCGGCTACAAGGACTCTGTGGGCCTGTGGCATGGGCCCCAAAGCGGGATGGGCAGCTGGGCGAGGGTGGGGAAGAGGTCCTTCCTTCCACCCCGCAAGTCCCCACGAGCCCCTGGGCTTTTCAGCAGCCTGTCTCCAAGAGCCCTGCTGCTCTAGTCCAGGGACTGTGGCCTGACAAAGCAGACATGGCAACTGGGGTAGGGGGGTATCCGCCCCACACCCCTGGGATAGTCCCCAACCCCTTTGGGGATGTGAGCGATAGGCTTTCAGGGTTCTGAACAGCACAGGCTCCCATCTTGGCCTCTTCCAGGCCCCAAGCCGCAGGAATCTCCCCCTGGCGCTCCCACAAGCTTCGGCTGCTGAGGAGGGAGGCCAGAGGACACAGATGGGGGACCACAGGCACACCCCAGTCCCTCACCTTCACCCCTGGAGCCCGCCTGGAAGTGGGAGGCCGGGCCTCAGAGCCTGGGGCCTCCAGTCCATGTTAGACCCTCTACAAGCATCTGCCCTGGCACACTCAGGTCCCAGCCACCCTCAGGGGAACTGGGGAGGAAGGGAGTGTTACTCAGTCATGTAAACAACCCCTACCAGCCTGCCTTCCCACAGAACTGGCCTCTGCGGGGAGGCCAGGGGCAGGGTGAATCAATGCCAACACAGCCCAGGTCTGGCCCAGTGCCCACTCCTTTAGGCCCGCGCTCCCCAGGACCCCCACTCTTCTCAATTGGTAGAAGGCTCTAGGCCTTGCTCATCCCTTAGGAGGAAGGCTCCTGGCTCTTCAGGGCTTCCCTCTGCGGGGATGGTGGTGTGACTTGGGACCAAGCTAGAGGCATCCAGAACCCATCGCTTCCATGGGATGGAAAAGAGGGAGTGCAGCTTCTGTCCCAGGCAGGCTGAGGATGGCTTCCTCAGGGAGCCAGGGTAGCTGAGGGTGGGAGGTGGGTGCCTGAGGGGAAGGGAAGCGCCCGTTGGGCGTGTGGGTTTCTGTGTGAGTCTGAATCTGTCTGTGTGTGTTTGAATCTGTCTGTTTGTGTCTGCACTGGAACCACCCCCGCAGCGGAGCCGGGATGCTTCCTCGGGTGGAGGGTGCCCTGCTTTTCCATTTCCTCTCCTCCTCTCTGTGCTCTCCCGGGAGCCACTCCCATGGGCGCCTCTCCAGCCCCTGGCCTGGAAGCACCAGGAACCCTGGGGATGGGGCAGACACTCACAGCCCGAGGTCTGGAGCCGGTGTGGGAGCTCATCTGGGCCCATGACCTCTCCAGACATTTGGAGAGATCAAGGCCCTTAGACCAGGGACAGACCCGAGCCCAGGCCCTCCCAGAGGTCCTAGGCCGCAACTCTTTGTGCCCTTGGGCTCTGGAAGGGGTTTGGGAAAGGTTTGGGGTGGAAGATGGCAAAGAGCGGCTTGACCAGGTGAGGATGAGGCAGGGCAGACACAGGCCAGTGGGGCGTGCCATGTGCCAGAGCTGGAGAGGACCAGGAGCCAGTGGCCCGGCAGGCACAGCACGGCTGGCGTGGGCCAGAGCGCCCATCACTGACCCGTGAGAACTCGTCTGCCCCTGCCAGCTCTGGCACTGCCCCCTCCCAGCCACCCCGCCCTAGCACCCTGGGGGGCACCCCGCCCCACCGTGGCCTGGTCCGGCCCCTCCCGCCCTTTGCTCCAGTTCCCGGGCTTGGCACCTATAGTGGGGGTGCCGCCCGCCTGCCAGGCTCCGGGGCCGGGCCCACGGGAGGGTGGG
>NW_012114977.1:3338596-3354768 GCF_000951035.1 Colobus angolensis palliatus | reverse complement strand
CACGACGACCGCCACCGCCTGCGCCGCGACCGGCCGGTGAAGCCCAGGTAAGCACCAGGAGCGCGCCGTCTGGGGACACTCGTGTCGGGGGATTTCTGAGCCGAGCCTGCGGTGCCCATACGGAGTGAGTTCCCCGTGCCCCTCTGGGCTGGGCCACCCATTCTGACACCTGAAAGTTAGGACCCCCGGCGCGGCCAGACCACGGCGGAGCCGTGGCTCCAGAAAACCTGGGCGCCCTCTGCCACTGCGCCGTCGCCTCCTGCCTGGGGCTTCGTCGCGCTGGCCGAGGGGACCGTGCCAAGAGAGCGCTGCCGCTCTAGTGCCACCTGTCATCTTGGTCCCTTGTACGCACGTTCAATTTTCCCTCCCTTGCCTCTCTCTGGGGCCCAGCCCGCTTTCCCCGCCTCCTTCCTTCTCCCCTCCCCGCCAAGCTGAAGTTTCCAGCGGCGGTGGCGGCTGCCCTGTCACTGCTGGCGGGCCTAGGGCAACTTGACCCATCCAGCCGAGGCTTCTTAATCCCCCTCTCCTGTGCCGGCGCGTTCTTCCCGCTGGGGGCCAGGGCGGGGTTCCTAGCCCCCTGCAGTTGTCCTGGGACTCTGCTTGAGAAGCCGAGACACTGCAGGGCTCTGGGAAGAGGCTGACTCAGGGCCGCCCAGGTGTAGAGAGAGACACAGCCAGCGGCCCTGGCTGGCAGCTTTCCCCAGTGACTCCAGCCTGCCAGGCCTGCACTTCCCACGGCTACAAACCTGGCTGAGGCTGTAGGCTAGGGTTGGGCTAGCAGCACCCCCAAAACCACTGATTGCAGGATGAGAAGAATCCTCTGAGACGACTCAACCCTCAAGGGCACACTGAGGCCCAGAGGAGTGACATGACTTGCCCCGGGCAGCATAGGACAGAGTCAGGCTCAGGATCCAGCCTTTTTCCTCGTTCAGGGCCTTCCACTTTCTGTCCTGCCTCATGGGTTGTGAGCAGATTCCTAGCTCTGTGAGGCCAGGACATGCCCTACTAGCGATGGCAGCCTCTGCTGAGGTGCACTGGCCTAGGTGGAATTTGGGGAAGGGATGATATCCCCATACTGGAGGAGCAAGAGGCGTCTGGCTGCATGTGGAGAGGCAGCACGGTGCCCAGTTGTGGGCTGGCACTTGCCTTACTGGTTTGAGCTGCCTCGGTGCTGCCCGGGCAGTGCCCGCTCTGTGCCAGGCAGTAAGGTGCTTGGGGAATGTGCCCCAGAAGCTCATGCTTTGATGGTTATGCTCCAGGGATCCCCCCTCTGGGAGAGCCCCATGAGGGCAGGAGAGTGATGGAGAGTACGCCCAGCTTCCTGAAGGGCACCTGGGAGAAGACGGCCGCAGAGAACGGCATCGTCAGACAGGAGCCCAGCAGCCCGCCTCGTGATGGCCTGCACCGTGGGCCGCTGTGCCTGGGAGAGCCTGCTCCCTTTTGGGGGGGCATCCCAAACACCCCAGACTCCTGGCTTCCCCCTGGCTTCCCCCAGGGCCCCAAGGACACGCTCCCGCTCGTGGAGGGCGAGGGCCCCCAGAATGGGGAGAGGAAGGTCAACTGGCTGGGCAGCAAAGAGGGACTGCGCTGGAAGGAGGCCATGCTTACCCATCCACTGGCATTCTGCGGGCCAGCGTGCCCACCTCGCTGTGGCCCCCTGATGCCTGAGCATAGTGGTGGCCATCTCAAGAGTGATCCTGTGGCCTTCCGGCCCTGGAGCTGCCCTTTCCTTCTGGAGACCAAGATCCTGGAGCGAGCTCCCTTCTGGGTGCCCACCTGCTTGCCACCCTACCTAGTGTCTGGCCTGCCCCCAGAGCGTCCACGTGACTGGCCCCTGGCCCCACACCCCTGGATACACTCCGGGGGCCAGCCCAAAGTGCCCTCTGCCTTCAGCTTAGGCAGCAAGGTGAGTGCAGGGGCAGAGAGGGTACCTGTGGCTGTGGCCTTGCAGAGTGGCTCGGTGGTCCCCAAGCTGTTCTTCCACTGTGATGAAAAGAGAAGGCAGCACCGAGGTAGAGGGGTCTATCAGCTTGGAGCTGTCCCAGGCCCCACAGTCAACCCCAAGCAAGCCCTCCCCTGAGCAGTTCCATCTCTCTAGGCCTCCCCTGCCCTCAGGTCATTGCAGCCACTGACTCATCCATTGTCTGCCTAGGATAAGGTCCTGGGAACTGTGGCCTTGGAATGTGTGGCTTGTCCTGGGAGGAGATGGGCGGGCAGACAAGGCCCCTCTATCTGAGAATGGGATGTGCAGGGGACCCCATGGCCCATGTCTAGGGCACCTCCCCCATAGATGACTCCCACTCCCAGGGATGAGATTTTAAAACACTTAAAACTCAGTATGGCACAGGACACCAAACGACCCAAACAGACCCTGGATGCCCTTTGGCTGTGCCAGGCATTCACCCTTTAGTTCTTAGACTTCCTTGTGAGGAAGTCTGAGAAATCCTGGGGGAGGAGGTGGGGGTTGCCAGGACAGTGTCAGAGGCACTCCAGAGACCTAGGGCAGTGCCATTTATTAATCAGAATGTGAGGGCTTCAGTATTCTCCCCTTCCTTCTTACTTGTCAGTTCTGCCCATACATTTAGGCATGGGGAGCCCAAGTCAGCCCAGGCGTAACACTTTCTCCCTTCTTTAGGGCTTTTACCACAAGGATCCGAGCATTCTCAGGTTGGCAAAAGAGCCCTTGGCAGCTGCGGAACCTGGGTTGTTGGGTTTAAACCCTGGGGGGCACCTGCAGAGAGCTGGCGAGGCCGAACGTCCTTCACTGCACCAGAGGGATGGAGAGATGGGAGGTGGCCGTCAGCAGAATCCTTGCCCACTCTTCCTGGGGCAGCCAGACACTGTGCCCCGGACCCCCTGGCCCGCTTATCCCCCAGGCTTCTTTCATACTCTTGGCAACGTCTGGGCTGGACCAAGCGGTGGGAGCCTTGGGTACCAGCTGGGGCCAGCAGCCACACCAAGGTGCCCCTCTCCCGAGCCACCTATCACCCAGCGGGGCTGCTGCTCATCCTATCCACCCACTAAAGATGGGGGTCTTGGCCCTTGTGGGAAGTGCCAGGAGGGCCTGGAGGGGGGTGCCAGTGGAGCCAGTGAACCCAGTGAGGAAGTGAACAAGGCCTCTGACCCCAGGGCCTGCTCCACCAGCCACCACACCAAACTGAAGAAGACATGGCTCACACGGCACTCGGAGCAGTTTGAATGTCCACGCGGCTGCCCTGAGGCCGAGGAGAGGCCGGTTGCTCAGCTCCGGGCCCTCAAAAGGGCAGGCAGCCCCGAGATCCAAGGAGCAGTGGGCGGCCCAGCCCCCAAGCGGCCACCGGACCCTTTCCCAGGCACTGCAGAACAGGGGGCTGGGGGTTGGCAGGAGGTGCGGGACACATCGATAGGGAACAAGGAGGCGGACTCGGGACAGCATGATGACCAGAGAGGTAAGGGGGCCGGGAGGGGCTGCAGGCCCTGCGTGGGAGGGGGCAGCCAGGGCTGGGGCTTCGCATGGGGCGGGGTCCGTAGGCTTTATGAATGGACCATAGCCAGTGGTTAGGCTCCCACCTGGATCGCTATGGCTCTCTGGGAGTTCTTCAGCATCTCTAGGCCAGAGCCTTCTAGCAAGTAGCTTCTATCTTTGTCTCCTCCCAAGCCCTGGTGTGTTGGTAGCAGTATAATGACATGGTTCAGAGTACAGCTCTGGAGCCAGAGCACCTCGTCCCTGACTTTGCTGATTGGTAGCTGTGTGGCCTAGGATGAGCAGCTTCACCTCTCTGGGCCTCAGTTACTTCATCTATAAAATAGGGATGAAGACGGCACCTACCTCAGGAAGACTGCTGTAAAAGTTAAATGCTAGAATAATTCATAGCAAGGGCTTGGAAGAATTCCTGGCACCCAGTGAACACTCAGTAAATGTTCACTGCGATGACTGCTTGTGCCACAAATTCCTGTTTGGGGAATCGCTTCTCCTGAAGGATCCCTTGTCCTGCCCCAGGAACGGCTGCTCTCTTGGCCAGAGGGAACTGGATACTCAGTTTGGACTCTGCCAGTGTTAGGGCTCTGGGCGCACCCTGGAGTCGTCTGCTACACTGTGCCCTCCACGGAAGGCCTGGCACTGCCGGCCTCAGCCTCAGTTCTTCGGGATCACTTCAGTTTTTCAGCTTCCTGGACGGCTGGGTGTGGATCAGGACTCTCCATGGCCTTGCTCAAATGCCCCTGCACCTGGCATGGGCCTGTGTGTGCCCTCCCAGGCCTCTGCCCTGGCCGGGAAGTTGGCCCCTTCGCCTTCTTGGGTTACTGCACCTGTGGCCTGTGTCGAAACTCTCCGGCCTTCTCACCTTCCGGCGCCCTCCGTCCACTTTGGGATTATCTCCTCATGTCATACAGCCAGTGGTATCACTAAGCCTTCAGTGGAGCTATCCAAAGTCTACACTGACTGGATCCTGCACATGTGTCAGGACGATCGCCCCAGCTGCCCAAAGCCTTGGGCTCAACACACAGACAACCTCTTCCCTCAGCTGCCGGTCCATGTCAGGGCATCCTCAGACTGCCTGCTCAGCCTGGCGTGCGAGCCTTCCAGCTGCCTGGTCCATTCTTGCTGGTTCTGAATTAAGCTTCAGAGGCCTCGGGCGAGGAACTGGGCTGGCTCTGAGTGTGGACGGGGTGGGCGCTAAGGCTGGGATGGGGTTCTCAGCAGCCCAGGAAACCCAGACTCCTGACCTCCGCATTGTCCCCTCAGGACCCCGAGATGGCCAGGCCAGTCTCCAGAACTCAGGACTTCAGGACATACCATGCCTGGCTCGCCCTGCAAAACTGGCTCAATGCCAAAGTTGTGCCCAGGCAGCTGGAGAGGGAGGAGGGCCCGCTGGCCACTTTCAGCAAGTGCAGAGGTGAGCCGTTGCCTCTGGATGCCTCCAGTGCCCTCCCGCCAGGGCTGCCTCCTCATCTCCCCCTGCCCTCTCTCCAGATCACCTCTGGGAGGGGAACCGCAACAGGAGGAAGACACAGCCGCCAACTCCAGCTCTGAGGAAGGCCCAGGGTCCGGCCCTGATGGCGGGCTCAGCACAGGCCTCGCCAAGCATCTGCTCAGTGGTCTGGGGGACCGACTGTGCCGCCTGCTGCGGAGGGAGCGGGAAGCCCTGGCCTGGGCCCAGCGGGAAGGTGAACAGGACCTCCTGGGTCTGCATGGGGTCTCTGTAGGGGGAGCCCCAGGTGTCCCTCCCCTGACCCCACCCACACTGCCGGCTCCTAGACCTAAGGCAACCTGGGAAGAGCTCCTGGCCTGGGTGGGGACATCAGGAAGGTGTCAAACTGGGTACAGCCCAGTTCTCTGGGAGTTTTTGGGCTTGCTGGGAAAACAAGAATGAGTGCCAAGTATCTGCAAGGCACTGGGAGGTGGGGGAGCTCCTGAGGGGTTGGGGGTCAGGCGAAGCTCCTGGGCCTGGAGGGCTGGCAGGACCTGGGCTAAGGTCTCTCTGGCTGCAGGCGCTCCCTCTGGTCGCCTTTCCGCAGCAGAGGGAGTTCCTCGTAAGCACACAGCCCTGGGCTGCCGGTCAGTTTTTGGGTGGAGACCCCCGGGGCTCCCTCTTGCCTCAGACAGGCCAGGCCCCTTGGTGCATCTTCAGCCAGCCCCCTGCTCCCTGTCGGCTCCTGCCACTCCCAGCCTGGGTTCCCAGCACACACGCCACCCATCCTTCCTTTCCCGGCTCCCTGGAGCTTGTCATCCCCTCAGGCCTTGGCACTGGCTGTCCCTGTGTCTGGAATGCCCTGCTCCTCCCTTTCTACCTGGTGAATGAAAACTTACTCATCCTCTGGGGCCCTCTTGGGAAGCTCCCCCGCATTCCCATCCTCACCCTTCCCTGGCATTTTCCTCCAGCACCCGCCTCATGGTGCCACAGTCATTGCCATATTTGTGGGTCCATCTCCCTACCCAGAATGTACGCACTGTGTGTCCTGACCACCTCTGAATCCCCCGCACCCAAAGGCAAGGCGTTTGTTGAACTGTACTCAGTGGCACCTTTTCCACCTACCAACAATGGCTTAGTCTGATACTCGGCTCTTAGAAAACCCCACTCCTGGCTGGGTGCAGTGGCTCACGCCTGTAATCCCAGCACTTTGGGAGGCCAAGGTGGGAGGATCACTTGAGCCCAGGAGATGGAGACTGCCGTGAGCTGTAATCACACCACTGCATTCCAGCCTAGGTGACAGAGTGAGACCCCGTCTCAAAACAACGACAACAAAGTCTCCTGGAGGAAATGGCACCTGAGCATGGTTACCATTTCTGGTAGCACATACAGCTTGGAGGGAAGGAGGTGGAGGAAAGAATGTGCTAGAAGTGGTGTGGATTAGTAATGCAGGGCCAGTGGGGAAGTCCCTGGGGCAGGGCTGAGTGTGGGGCAGGAATGGTGGAGCTGAGGCCTCCACTATCCCTGGAGAGCTTTGCTGGACAGGATGGTTTCTGCAGCGAGGCTCTTGACAGGGCTGAGGAGTAAGCAGTGGGTAGCTGTCGAGGGGCTTGTCTCCCTTCCCTGGGGGGCCCCTCCGTGGAAGCTGCTCCCTGCTTCTCCTGCCCCTGCCTGGATCCTTGCCACTTGAAGCCTTCCACTGGGGCCTATTGCCTTCACCTTCTGACCCTGTTCTCTCCGTGGTCAGCAGGCCAAGGGCCAGCCGTGACAGAGGACAACCTAGGCATTCCACGCTGCTGCAGCCGTTGCCACCACGGACTCTTCAACACCCACTGGCGATGTCCCTGTTGCAGCCACCGGCTGTGTGTGGCCTGTGGCCGTGTGGCAGGTGCTGGGCGGGCCAGGGATAAAGCAGGTAGGGAGAGGGGCTGGGGATGGGAAGGCGGGATGGAGCCCTCAGGGGGACTGCTGCAAGCCTGTGGTCATTCGTTGACTGCCTCTCCCCAAAAAGCCCCCTACTCCCTGCGCAGCCCCAGCCTCAGCCACGGTGGCTCAATGCCCTTATAGCAGACTTCCCCTCTCTGCAGATCAGAGGACCATGCCTGCGCCCTTGACCACCCTTAAACAAAGACGAATGTGCCTACTCGCTGTCTCCCACTCTGTTCAGCGGGCACCTTTTAAAACCTGCTGTAACACTGTGAAGTGGGTATTATTGCTTTTGCTTTCCAGATAAGAAAAACTCAGAGGATAAGTGACTTGTCCAAAGTCACACAGTTAGTAAAGTGTTGCAGCCAGGACTTAGACTCAGGTCTTCTGATTTCGTCCTGTTCTTTTCATGGTTCTCAGCTTTCTCCCCCTTGGCTCAAGTTGGCCATGTGAGAGCTTGAAATTTCCCTGTGTTCCAGTAGGAATGACCAAAAAGAGCTCCAGGGTCAGATACGTTTTAGAACATTGTCTTCCACGTGGTTAGCCTAAGGGCTTGCAAAGCATCTCAGCACATTAAAGGCTGTGCATTCTACAAGCAAAGAGTGCTGTGTCTCTGTGTGACCCAGGTTTCCCAGAAAGCACGAATTTTATGGACTATTGAGTCCCCTGATTTAGATATCGTGTCCTGACCTTCTCTGACCTTAACCTGTGATTACCTTGATTTCTGGACCTGCAGCTTTTCCCTTCCTGCCCCACAGGCTCTCGGGAGCAGTCCACGGAGGAGTGCACGCAGGAGGCTGGGCACGCTGCCTGTTCCCTGATGCTGACCCAGTTTGTCTCCAGCCAGGGTGAGCCATCTTGGAGGGGTGGGGCATGCAGAGGTTGGGTCCTGAGAGAGACCAGCTTCTTGTCTGATTATCCCTCCCCCAAGTGCCATGCCCTTCTGCTTGGCAAGGCCAAGCTGCCTGTTGGTCTACACTCACCACCAACCTCCCTCTCCTGCCCACCCCCACCCCCAGCTTTGGCAGAGCTGAACACTGCAATGCACCAGGTCTGGGTCAAGTTTGATATCCGGGGGCACTGCCCCTGCCAAGCTGATGCCCGGGTGTGGGCCCCCGGGGATGCAGGCCAGCAGGTAAGACCCAGGGCATGCCACCGGTTGGGTACCATGCCTGCAAATGACTGACCTTTGCAGGGGTTTGGCCCCCTTTGTTTTTTTGGTGGGGATGAAGAGCAAGAGAGAAGCCTGTGGAGTCAGGCTAATTCCCACCTTGGGGCCATGCACGATCTTGAGCGCTGGCCCCTCCCACCCCCACACCCCGGAGGTCCTCACCCCCTGCCTTCCTGGAGCATATCTGCCCTACGCTGTGTGTATTCCAGTTCAGCGCTTGCCACTTCACGCTAGAGGTGCTTGTTGGTATGGCCCGGTCCCCAGGCCATGGGTTCCTTTGGGTGGAGTGTTGGCCCGCCTTCTCAGTATTCCCGGCACCTAACACCTAGCAGGCGCTCAATGTGCATTTGAAGTTTTTATGAAGTTCATGTTCTTCTTGTAAAAGTCATCCATTCAAAATACATCGTTCATTGAATGCATTTTGGATGCCAGACACTGTGTTATACACCCATTGTGGAAAATTTGGAAAAATTTCCAAATATACAGACAAGTATAAGGAAGAAAATGACGATGACCTTAATGCCACCATTAGTTTTGACATATTTCTTTCCAGCCATTTGTCTATTTTAGTAGACTATAGACCCTACCATAGGTAGAAGTCTATGAGCAACTTTTTTCCACCTAATGTTATATCCTATAGCATTTGGTTCCTATAAACACGATTTTAGGACTGACAAGAGTCCATTGTTCATTCTTGTGGGTTGTGTTGAACTGTGTCTGCCATTTTAAAATCTCTGGTTGGATTGGGGGGTGGTGGTGGGTTTAACAGAAGGAATTGACACAGAAAATGCCCCCAACTCCACAACCTTCGTGCAATGGTGACACCCACAGGACCAAGAGCATCAAAGAGGGTGAGCGGCTCCTCTTGCCCCTCGGCCTGTGCAGGAGGGAGGCTGGGCCAGAGTTTGAGGCAGGAGGGGACAGCCAGCAGAAGTCTCCAGGGATTTAGCAACCCTCCCACCCCCAATAATCTCCGCCACTCCCCTCAGGACACGCCTCCGAACACCTTCTTTGGTCAGACCCCCATGAACCCCTCTTTTTAGAGGCTCTGGAGCTGCCAGCAGGAAAGGCAGTAGAGTGGGGAGACCCAGTGCAGGGCTGCGGTGGGGGATGCTGGCTGGGGAGAGAGTGGGCTCGGCCAGGAAGAGAGGGAAGAGCAGCATGGGCAAGAGGGCCTCAAGGGGAAGGGGAAGGACCAAACGCGAAGCCCCCCACCATCTTCCCCCCCAACAGAGACCCCCGATTCCACTGAGACCCCAGCAGAGGACCGTGCTGGCCAAGCGCCCTTGCCTTGTCCTTCTCTCTGCGAACTGCTGGCTTCTACCGCGGTCAAACTCTGCTTGGGCCATGAGCGAATACATATGGCCTTCGCCCCCGTCACTCCGGCCCTGCCCAGTGTGAGTGAGGGCATGGAGGGAGGGCTAGGAGCCAGGGGACCAGAGGCTGGGCCTGCCCTCCCTGCGGGGCCCAGCGGGTCCTGAGCCACTGTGCCCCTTCCTGCAGGACGACCGCATCACCAACATCCTGGACAGCATTATCGCACAGGTGGTGGAACGGAAGATCCAGGAGAAAGCCCTGGGGCCGGGGCTTCGAGCTGGCCCGGGCTTGCGCAAGGGCCTGGGCCTGCCCCTCTCTCCAGTGCGGCCCCGACTGCCTCCCCTGGGGGCTTTGCTGTGGCTGCAGGAGCCCCGGCCTCGGCCTCGGCGTGGCTTCCACCTCTTCCAGGAGCACTGGAGGCAGGGCCAGGTGAGGCGCTCTGCCCCTCCCCTCCCAGCCCTGGCCACCCCATCTGCCTCTTGGGGCCTTGGTCCCTAGGCCCAGACAGACCTAATGGCTCAGAGGGAGCAAGAGGGCTGTCCCTGAGCTGTTCTACTGCCCTTACAACACACTCTTGCCTGGCCACGGCGGGCACCCTGGCCATTCTCCTCATGGCCTCCTTCCTTTCCCACCACAGCCTGTGTTGGTGTCAGGGATCCAAAGGACATTGCAGGGCAACCTGTGGGGGACAGAAGCTCTTGGGGCGCTTGGAGGCCAGGTGCAGGCGCTGAGTCCCCTCGGGCCTCCCCAGCCCACCAGCCTGGGCAGCACAGCATTCTGGGAGGGCTTCTCCTGGCCTGAGCGTAAGTGTCCCCGACACAGGGGAGAGGGAGCTGGGAGCCCAAGCCCTAGGGACCGGGTGGCAGAGGAGTCCCAGAGTAACCCTGAGGGGCTGGAAGCAGGTGTTGCTGCTGCCGGGGCAGGGGCTTTGGAGCCGAGGAGGCCAATGGTCGTTCTATCTCCTCCTGTAGTTCGCCCAAAGTCAGACGAGGGCTCTGTCCTCCTGCTGCATCGAGCTCTGGGGGATGAGGACACCAGCAGGTGTGTATGTCACCAAGGGCCAGCCCTACCTCCCCAGCCACTGCAGGCCCCGCCTGGTTCAGCCCTCCCCTCCTCCTCTGCCCCCCACCCCCACCCTGTGCCCCCCGGTACTCTCATGTTTGCCCTCTGGGAGTTACCCTGGCAGTGGGAGGGCCTTGATGGGGTCTCTGGTGCACGGGTTGGGCCTGCTGGGCATGACCCCCTCGCCCCATAGGGTGGAGAACCTAGCTGCCAGCCTACCACTCCCGGAGTACTGCGCCCACCATGGAAAACTCAACCTGGCTTCCTACCTCCCACCTGGCCTTGCCCTGCGTCCACTGGAGCCCCAACTCTGGGCAGCCTATGGTGAGTGTCCCTCCACTCCTGCTCAGTCCCTACTCCCGTGCCTGTCATCTCAGGGCACACGAGCATCTGTGCCAAGGCCCTGGGGCTTCAAGTGTTTCTCTGATTCCATTTCTAACTGTTCTTTCTCTATTGCCACGCAGGTGTGAGCCCACACCGGGGACACCTGGGGACCAAGAACCTCTGTGTGGAGGTGGCTGACCTGGTCAGCATCCTGGTGCACGCCGAGGCACCACTGCCTGCCTGGCACCGGGCACAGAAAGGTAGGTCCTCGGCCAGAGGCAGGAGCGGGGACAAGATACAGAGGCGAGTGTCCGTTGCCACCAGCCCAGGGCCTGCCTGACTGCTCTTTCCTCCTCAGACTTCCTTTCAGGCCTGGACGGGGAGGGGCTCTGGTCTCCGGGCAGCCAGGTCAGCACTGTGTGGCACGTGTTCCGGGCACAGGACGCCCAGCGCATCCGCCGCTTTCTCCAGATGGTGAGGAGGCAGCCGGGAGCCCTACCCTTCCCCCTGCTCAGCCCTAGAAGCTCGTCCAGTCCCACCCTAGTGTGCTCGCTCCCCGCCCCACGCCCTAAGGTGAGCTGCACAGACCACTCGCACAGACGGGTGCAGAGAAAAAAGGGGACCCGGAGTTCTGCCATGGGGCTCAGAGAAGTGGCAGGGGTTTGTGGCAGGAGAGCCTGGACCTGATGATGAAATGACAGCACCAGCTGCCTGAGGCTGGACGTGGTACCAGGGCCTTAGGCGTAATATCTGTTACCTGTCTCAGTCCCCTGCCCCATGAGGCAGGTACTGCTCCTTTCCCATTGGCAAATGAGAACACCGAGGCTCAGTGGCAGGGCTGGGATCTCAGCTTCTGTCTGTCATGGCCCCAGGTGACTACTCTGTGCTATTCCTGGAGGCAGGCAGCCTTCCCTTCCTTCTGAGACTCCGTCCTGCTGCCCCTCTTTTGGTATTTGCATCTTGTTAGGGGAGATTGCCTGGAGGAGATGCTCCTGGAGGGGCTACCAAGGAAGGGGGCTGAGGGAAGTGGAAGGAGAGATGCGTCAGGTGAGGAGCCAGGGAAGGGGAAAGTGATGGGGTGGGCTGGAGGCAAGAAGCTTGAGGCGCAAGGAAGGAGAGTCCAGGGGTAAGGCGAGGGCAGCCCCGTGGTTCCCAAGTCCAGCTGGGCCCTCATTGTCCTGGGGAAAAGACTTCCACCCAGTGTCACCCGTCGCCAAAGCACACGCACGGAGACTTGCAGAGGCCAGCATGGTGTGCACTCCTCCTGCCCACAGGCATACACATGTGTAGATGCACACACAGATGCTGGGACATGCAGAGGGGCGCACACCTCCACACGCAGATGGCCTCTTCCGGGCTGGGTGTGGCTGGCCGTGGGCAGTCCCCACGGCCCAACCCAGTGACTCACGGGGCAGGGCTGAGGGGCACAGTCTCCCTGGGTGGCCTGGGAAACACTGCTCAGCTCCAGGATGGACCTGAATCTCCAAGGGCAAAGGAATCTTGGCACCCAACCGGGACTCCTCTAGAGTCCCATCGGCTTCACTAGCCTTCCCTTCCCTGATGGCCCCATCTTGCAGCCCTAAGCCCAGGGGCAATGGCTGAGGTCCTTGCTGAAGGGGGTGGATTGGGCTGGTGGTGGGTTGGAGCATGATGCCGGCGTCCCCTTTGCACATGTTCCCTGGGCACCTCTGGCCTCCGCAAGTCCCTGCCTGCCCAGAGAGCTCCCTGCTCTGGTTGGGCTTGTGAGGTCCCCGTAGCTGTGGCTGCTGCAGAGACCTGGGCCTGGCCCAAAAGCCTGTTCACCCGCTGGCACTCACAGCCTCGCAGTGGTCCTTCCCTTTTCCGCGTCCAGAATCTTAGGGAGACCCTGATGAACGCTTTGAGTTGTCTCCCCAGGGACATACAGCTCCCTGCTCACCCACCACTTAGCACACAATTCTGGCCATTCCAGAGTAAGAAGTCCTGGTAGACAGTTTATGAACTGGGATTATGCAGGACGTCTCCCTTGGCTTTGCAGAAAGGGGCACCATTGAGAGAGGGAGCAGAGGGGCTGAAGTCGCAGAGGCTGTTAAAGGCCTCCAGCCCCAGAAAAGCAGGGATTCAGTCTGCCCACCTGTAGGGCCTTGAACCCCTTCCTTCTAAGCTCCTTCCAGCCAAATGTGTGTTCTGCCAACCTGAGCTGCCCCAGCCCCAAACAAACTCAACCATACCCTCCCTGCCGGCCCTTCAAGACTTGACCCTTCAGCTCTTTTCTCCACCTCTGGCCTCTGGAAAGTCCATGTCCCATCCTCCTGCAGCCCTGCCCTTCCCTCCCCATCTTGCTCATTCCCCCTTCTCTTCTTTGAGGTGTGCCCGGCCGGGGCAGGCGCCCTGGAGCCTGGCGCCCCAGGCAGCTGCTACCTGGATGCAGGGCTGCGGCGGCGCCTGCGGGAGGAGTGGGGCGTGAGCTGCTGGACCCTGCTCCAGGCCCCCGGAGAGGCCGTGCTGGTGCCTGCAGGGGCTCCCCACCAGGTGCTTCCCAGCGGGCAGGGGCTCTGCGGGGAGATCAGGATGGCAGGAGAGACCCTATCAAGGCCGCAGGTGTCCAACATCCCCTCAATACCCAAGAGCCGGGCAGGGCAGGGAGCCGCACGCTGCTGTGGGGAAGAGAAAACTGGAGAGCCAAGAGGCCTTGAGCCAAGAGTCCACTCCTGTTTTCCTGGGCATGCTGATGTCAGGGGGCTCGCGGGGAGACTTCGGGGTCTCTCCGGCAGTCCTGAGGCCTGGTTTTGGCCCAGCCTTTGAGGTGTCCAGTGGTGCATCCAGGAATCTGCTGAGAGCTAGGGGTCGGGAGTGGGTGTCATTAGAGGAAGCGAACCTCAGGGACCAGGGGGACAGGGAGAGGATGTGTGATCTTGAGCCTCACTGTCCATGTTCCCCCGACACAGGTGCAGGGCCTGGTGAGCACAGTCAGCGTCACTCAGCACTTCCTCTCCCCTGAGACCTCTGCCCTCTCTGCTCAGCTCTGCCACCAGGGATCCAGCCTTCACCCTGACTGCCGCCTGCTTTGTGCCCAGGTGAGTGGGATATGGGCCAGCAGGCTGGGTGTGCTGCCCAAGCCTCCCACCTCCCTGTGCCACAGCTTCGGTGGACATAGTAGATCCCACCCTGTGCTAAGCAGACAGTTACCCTGTGCAGGGGCAGAGTATTCTTTCTATTTTGTTTCGTTTTGTTTTTTGAGATGGAGTCTTGCCCTGTTGCCCAGGCTGGAGTGCAGTGGCACTATCTCAGTTCCCTGCAACCTCTGCCTCCTGGGTTTAAGTGATTCTCTGGCCTCAGTCTCCCAAGTAGCTGGGATTACAGGCGCCCACCACCACATCTGGCTGATTTTTTTTTTTTTTTTTTTTTTAGTAGAGGTGGGGTTTCACCATGTTGGCCAGACTAGTCTCGAACTCCTGACCTCAAATGATCTACCCACTTCGGCCTCCCAAAGCGCTGGGATTACAGGTGTGAGCCACCGCACCTGGCCAGAGTATTCCTTTTAAGTAGGTTGGGGGACAGTGGGGGGGTCCAGGAATGTGGCTGAAAATGCTTTGTCCTCTCTTTTTCCTAGATGGACTGGGCTGTGTTCCAAGCAGTGAAGGTGGCCGTGGGGACATTGCAGGAGGCCAAATAGAGGGATGCTGGGGTTTGGGGTCGGGGTGGGGACAGGTAGACCAAGTGCTCAGCCCAGGTACAACTTCAGCAGGGAATGACGCTAGGGGACTTGAGGATTTCTGGTCAACGCCACAAGCACCACTCTGGGCACAAGCAGGGCACCCTGTTCCCCTCCCCCTTAAGCCAACAACCACAGTGCCACCTAGCTCGCACCTGTCCTTCTCAGGCTGGCACCTCCCCCACCCTGTGCCCCTCTCCATAGTACCAGGCCTGCATTGGGGTCGATTGACTTCCTCCAACCCCTACTCCTCCCCGACCCAGGAGACAAACAGCCCTTCCTTGAGGGACCTCGGGAATCATTCCGGCTTAAGCAACACCTCCTCCTGCTGCTCACTCCTGCTGAGCCTGCTCTACTGCCCCAGCTCCGCTTCTACCACCGCATCCCCACTGGGCTCACTGCAGGCATGCTGAACAAGGGGTCCCTGACCTTCCGTCCTCCTGCCAAAAGATCTGGGGAGTGTGAGGAGAGGGTGGCATCAGGAGCTGCTCAGGCTTGGCTGAGGGAGCGGCATGGGCGACGTCACTCAGCCCCTTCCAGGTCCGCCCGCTTCCCTCCTTCATGATTTCCATTAAAGTCTGTTGTTTTGTGACTGCTGCCAGTGTGGTTGGCCCTGCCCCTGCAGGCCACATGGTCCAGGGAGGGAGGGGGACATGGAAATCTGCCCTAGAGTAGAGGCAAATGGAGTAGGGCAGCCCGGAGCTGGGGCCTGAGGGACAGGACACCACTGCCTGCTCGTCCTCCTTCCTCCAGGGCCTGGGTCCTTGCCTCCCACTGAGGAACCTTTGGGTAGGGTGGAGGGCTATTCCCCGAAGATGCTCCTGAGTGCAACAGCAGGCAAGGCAGAGTCCTGGGGCACAGCCACGAGGTGACCTCCCTATGCAGAGACTCCGGAGCCCTACTCCACCCAGCAAGCTCCAGGCCGCCCCATCTCTCCCGTCTACCTTGACCTGGAGATCCAGAAGTGTGGCCCAGAGGAGCCCTTGCCCCACCTGTCTGCCCTTGGTGGCCGTGACCGACGCCAGGCCCAGCCACCCTGGGACTGAGCCTGACTGCTTCAGACAGCCGACCCCTCCTTGTCTCCACCCCATGCCTGCAGCCTTCCGGTGGCGCTCTGCCCTCTCCGGCTTCCCTTGTGTATCTCAGCCCTACAAAGAAAAGCACTCCCACTCTTGTCATACCTGATTGTTCCTGCTGTGGTTTGGGGAATTTTTTTTATTAAATAAAGTTTTTTTTTATTATAAGTGTAATATACTTTCAGAACATTTAGAAAATAAGAAAGTCACCTTCAAGCCTATCATTACACACCTCCAACTACTATGAGTATTTTGGCGTATTCCCTCCCAGTGCTTTCCCCAAGGATTTGGGGTACACGTGGCTGGATTGCTGTGTTTTGTCCTTGCTTTCTTTCTTTCAACACTATATCATCATTATTTTCTGTGTTGCTACCTAACCTTCATTTTAAATGACTGCTTATATTCCATTAAGTGGCTTTGCCATGATTTACAAAATCATCATTTAAAAAAAAAAAAAAAGCAGGGCTTTCTTCATTGTTTGGAGAACTCAGTTATTTTCATTTTTTTATGGGATAAAGAGCAGAAAAGAAAAAACTGAGAACTCTGCGTTTACTTTGCTATTGTTTTCGTTTAATTGATCTCATCTGGCCAGGCGAGGTGGTTCACCCCTGTGATCCTAGCACTTTGGGAGGCAGAGGCAGGTGGATCACTTGAGGTCAGGAGTTCAAGACCAGCCTGGCCAACATGGTGAAACCCTGTCTCTACTAAAATAC
>NW_012114977.1:3334301-3338336 GCF_000951035.1 Colobus angolensis palliatus | reverse complement strand
TTATCATGATTTTGAGACAGATAGGATTTATTTCCATTTTACAGAAGAAACAGGCAAACTACAATTAAGTAAATTACCCAAGGTCGTATAGCAATTTCAGTGGCAGAACGGGATTTGAACCAAGTTTTCTGAGTCAAGCCACCTTGTTCACATTATAGTTTTAACTCTTAGTGGAATTTAAAGACAGGCTTGCCCTCCTCTCTGTCCTTCTTCTTCCAATGTATGTGCTTTATTTTATAGCTGATCATGTTCCAAGTGGTCCTGAATGACCCATTCCTACCTACATTTCATCTTTCGTTTGAGACAGGGTCTCACTCCGTCACCCAGGCTGGAATGCAGTGACGCAATCTCAGCTCACTGCAACCTCTGCCTCCCGGACTCATGCCATCCTCCCACCTCAGCCTCCTGAGTAGCTGGGACTACAGGTGCGTGCCACCATGCCTGATTAATTTTGGTAGTTTTTGTAGAGACAGGGTCTTGCCACACTGCCCAGGCTAGTCTCGAACTCCTGGACTCAAGCAATCTGCCCACCTTGGCCTCTCAAAGTTCTGGGATTACAAGCGTGATCCACCATGCCTCACTTCATCTTCTGTAGTCATGTCCTGATGTCACCTCAGAAGCCCAAATCTGGGGTCGTTCCTGTGGGAAGACGGTTCTCTGAATTTTACCCATTGGGGTGGGGACAGCGCATCACTGAGCCTCTGTCTTCCCCAAAAGACTTTATCTCCTCTTCACCCCCTTTGTCCTTCCAGGTGGGTCACAATGCCCTTGAGGATATATTTGGTCTCTTTGTAAACAGAAGTGAATCAATGTTCATTTGTCCCAGCATTGTTCCTGAGAATGCAGCCAGGCCAGGTAGGGACTGAGCCTGAGACTCCTCATGGGGCACTCGGTGGCACTGTTCCTCACAGAGACCCTTGGGCCTCTGCTGCTCACAGGGTCTACCGGCTGTGCTCTGCTGCAGTCCCTCTGTCGCTCAGAAATCCCAGACATACAACCAGCCAAGCTGGAAGTGAGCGCAGGGTTGCATATCCAATGCCTTCTTTCCTTTTTCTCTGATAAAATTCTTAGACTTTTTTTTTTTTCCCTTTTTATCCAGGAGCATAGATTCAAGCTGCCCTGAATATACATGCTCAGGCTTTTTATTTTGAAATAATTTTAGATTTACAGCTGAGTCACAAAGATAGCACAGGAAGTTCCCAATTATCCTTCACCCAGCCTCCCCTATTGTGAACATCTTACATAACCATGGTGCCTTGATCAAAACTACGAAATTAATATTGATACCACACTACTAACGAAGCAACAGGCCTCACTGGGATTTCACCAGTGTTTTCACGAATGCCCTTTTTCTGTTCCAGGATCCAACCATGCCTGCATTTGACAGATGGCCCAGAGGGTAGATGTGGCATCCCCAGGGTCCCTCAGAGAGGTAGCCTCTGGCCAGCCCTCCCTCTCCCACTGTAGCTTGGGTTCCTGCCCTCCTCACCTTCCTACCTTGTCAAGACACAGGTCTTGTTGCTCTGTCCATGACTCTAGCATCACAGACGCCCTGATACAACCTTGCCCTGCCTGCCCCTGTCCCTGTCCCCATCCCCATGGCCACCTACCCAGGCCTTCCTGCTCATGTGCTTCCCCCCGCTCAGCCCCGGCACATGCACACACATGCCCTGAAATGGCTGGCTCCGGCTTGGCTCCCATGGGTGCTGGGAGCATTAGGCTACTCCCATTCACCATGCTGTGTGGCCCACCACACTGGCCAGGGTTCTTCCCTCTCTGGGACTGGAGGACACACAGTTGACTTGATGGGGACCCTGTGGTTCCTATCCAGCCTCCCATCCTCCCTCAGCTGCCTCCCTTGTCTCAGCGCCTCTCCAGCCTCTGTCTGGCTGCTATTCTCTCCCAAGGCCTTGGGAACGCCTGCCTCTCTGTTGTCTCAGCACTCCCTTCACAGTTTACGAGGGGCTTTTGGGGAGTGCTTTCCCCCCCGGGGATAATGGGAGGCATGGAGCCATGGTTTGCTGCGGTCTCTGCTCTCTGGGCAGTGAGGCTTTCTGTTGTTTACCTTAGGCTGCCTCTGAAGCTCCCAGAGCCCTGTGCAGACATGATCTCACTCTCTCAAATCATCCCTGCGAGGCAGACAGGAGTCTGGGACCAACCTGCCCCCACTTCACAGGTGGGAAAACTGAGGGATTCACACATGTGCGGGCACGCACAAGACACACACACACACACACACACACACACACACACACACACACAGAGCAAATATGTTGACAAGTTGCTCTGCAGTCCTGGGGTCCTGTGCCTGCAGTTATTTGGGAGGTGAGAGGTCCAGGATAGGGCTTAGCCCAGCTGCGCTCAGCAAGTGCCTCAAAATTCATGGGCCTTGTAGGGATATCCCACAGCCTAACACAGGGCCCTGCCTCCAGGGAGCCTGTGGTATCAGCAGGTGAGAGGAGCCTAAAGAGACACATCCTGGGTTGCTGAAGTTCCTGAGTCCAATTCTAAGGCAGCTCTACAGGCACATTTCACCAGGCATGGTGGCTCATGCCTGCAACCACAGAACTTTGGGAGGCCAAGGCAGGAGGATCACTGAGGCCAGGAGTTCAAGACCAGCCTGGACAATATAGCAAGACCCTCGTTTCTACAAAGAAATAAAAATTAAAAATTAAAAATTTAGCTGGGCACGGTGGTGCACACCTGCAGCCCCAGCTACTCAGGAGTCTGGGGCAGGAGGATGGCTCAAACCCAAGAGACCAAGGCTGTAGTAGGATCTGTGATCATGCCACTGCACCTCTAATCTGAGCAACAGAGTGAAACCCTGTCTCTAGGGGGTAACAAAAGGCACATTTCATGAGGGCGGGCCTTGCGTGTGGTAGCAAGAAGAGCTGTGGTGGAGAGGGCCCACCCTTGAGGGTTTGTGGGCTGCCTGGGGACGGTGCCCAGTACTGGACAATCCACACAGCTCCTCTCCGATTGTCGTGTCTTCCCAACACCCTTGTAAAACAAGAATTGTCATGACCCTACTCTACAAATAAGAAAATTGAGGCTCACAGCTCACCCAGGAGCACAGAGCAAGCCAGCCAGCAGGGGCTGGCCATGTGGCTCCAGGTCCTGAGCTTTGTCCACACCATCAAGCAGGGAGGCGCACAAAACCAGCCGAGGGAGAAGAAACGGGTGGCCTCTGCCGGGTGAGGAGTCGCAGATCCCTTCCAGCTGGCCTTGCCTTCCAGTTCTGAGGGGCGGGTGAAGGAGGAAAGGCCGAGCTGGGAGAGGAGCAGGCGCTCGCCACAACAACCCCCACCCTGCTCTCCACGCGCCAGGTCCTGCACGCTAGGTGGGAGGGTGACGACAAAGATGGAGGAGCGGGGCCCCACCCCCGCCCTCCCTGGGCGCACCATCTGCAGCGGAGAGGGCCTTGAGCTGCGTGGGAAATGCGGTGGGCAGAGGGACACTGATGAGGATGGGCCGGCTGACGGCAGCCCTCTCTCAGCCCCCGATCCTTCCCGCCATCCCCAGTCCTTCCCCTTCCCTCCTCCCAGCGCCTGTCACTCTTCCTGCCCAAACCAAGCATTTAGCACTTAGTCTCGAACCCTCAGCTGACTCCTCATCTAGGACTCTGTCCATCTCTCCAACTACAACAGAATCTCCTTAAAGGCAGGGATTTATGTCCCCCTCCTCAAAGGCCACGTGACATTTATTACTCTTGAATGGAGTGAGAAAAAAGTTATTTGGAAGACGATCAACTCCGGCAATGCCATCGTGTGTTCACGGCAACAGCGGGGCAGTGGGTCCAAGGGGCGGCCCCGGGCCTCCGTGACGTCACCGGGCTTGTCGCGTCATAGTCGCCTACCCCTGCGGCGCAACGCGCCCTGCAGGAAGGATGACGTCACGGTCAGAGCTCCTGCAGCCCAGTGCGCGCTCGGGGAGTTAGCGAGTCGGGGGCGGCTGGGAGACGTCCTGAGCGCCCGGGAGGGACGGGCGGCAGAACCCGGGCGGGGTCGTCGGGGCTGCGGCCCGGCGCCCACCCAG
>NW_012114977.1:3314408-3333838 GCF_000951035.1 Colobus angolensis palliatus | reverse complement strand
GGCCCGCCGGGCCTCGGGAGCGCGCAGCCAGCCCAGGTGGGGACAGAAGACCCAACGGCCACAGCCAGCGCTGCCGCGTGCGTGGCGCTTCCCAGTTTTGCAAAGCACTCCCACTCCCACTCGCATCTGTGCCCTGCGTTCGTCCCGATATGTAGAAGAGGAAACTGAGGCCCGGGGCCTGTTTGTCTCATCCCTAGGCCTCATTCCTTCCCTTCCCCAGAGTCTAGTGGAATGCCCAGGGTCCCCCGGGTAGCAGTGGCTCAACTCGAGTTTACCCTCAGGCCTTTGGTGCTGATCCCTGTAGTGGACGATGTAATGACAACTAGAAGGGGCCAGGGTCATAGGGCGGGGTTGTACAGAGTGGAGGTGGGGGGTCGTGTTTCAAAGCCGGACCCCAGTGTGAGGACCCATCACAGTTTGTAAACCACGCCGTTGGAGGCGAGAGATACACAGTGACATGTACAGACGGAAATCAGTGCAAGACACATGGTGACCCTCACTCTGGGGCCTCATCTCCAGCCCCTGAAGCAGCTTCCAGGAATCTCAGCCCTTCCTGAAATGGAAGTCTTCCTAAATCCAGAGAGGGACGAATTGCAGGGAGGAGAGGGCTGCAGCCCCCAGCGACACGAGGGCAGGTCTCCTGGAGCGCTAGCCGGCTTGAGGGTGTCCACCCTGAAGGGAGTCTTGGGAGACTGTGTTTGAGGTGTCCCCCGGTCCCGGTGGGAGAAGGCTGTGGCAGGAAGTGAGGATCCTTTGTCCCCTCAGGATGAGGTGCTACTGATCCAGGAGGCCAAGAGGGAGTGCTGGGGGTCGTGGTACCTGCCTGCGGGGAGAATGGAGCCGGGGGAGACCATCGTGGAGGCGCTGCAGCGGGAGGTGAAGGAGGAGGCGGGGCTGCACTGTGAGCCCGAGACACTGCTGTCCGTGGAGGAGCGGGGCCCCTCCTGGGTCCGCTTCGTGTTCCTCGCTCGCCCCACAGGTATGGCCCACCTGGAGGCAGTGTGAGCAGGGCCAGTTGACACCTTTCCCCCAGCTCCTCGGTGAGGTGAGCCCCTCCACAGCCAGTCCTGTTATGACTGGCACAGCCCGGCATGGGCAGATTCCAGCCTTTGGGCTGGGGGCCTCTCTTCTGGGTCAGGGATGTCTGTTGACTGCCACACCTGCACTTCTCTCCACACAGACGGTCCCTGCCCCATCCCCCACATTTCCCCCAGGTGGAATTCTCAAGACTTCCAAGGAGGCCGATGCGGAGTCCCTGCAGGCTGCCTGGTACCCACGGAGCTCCCTGCCCACTCCGCTGCGAGCCCATGACATCCTGCACCTGGTTGAGCTAGCCGCCCAGTATCGCCAGCAAGCCAGGCACCCTGTCATTCTGCCGCAAGAGCTACCCTGTGATCTGGTCTGCCAGCGGCTCGTGGTCACCTTTACCAGCGCCCAGACAGTGTGGGTGTTGGTGGGCACAGTGGGGATTCCTCACTTGCCTGTCACTGCCTGTGGCCTCGACCCTGTGGAGCAGAGGGGTGGCATGAAGATGGCCATCCTGCGGCTGCTGCAGGAGTGTCTGACCCTGCACCACTTGGTGGTGGAGATCAAGGGGTTGCTTGGACTGCAGCACCTGGGCCGAGATCACAGTGATGGCGTCTGTCTGAATGTGCTGGTGACCGTGGCTTTTCGGAGCCCAGGGATCCAGGATGAACCCCCAAAGATTCGGGGTGAGAACTTCTTTTGGTGGAAGGTGATGGAGGAAGACCTGCAAAGCCAGCTCGTCAAGCGGCTTCAGGGATCCTCTGTTGTCCCGGTGAACAGATAGGGAGGTGGAGGAGGTGACAAGGAGCTAGGCAGCCATGCTCCCTCCAGTGCAGACGTGTCTCCCTCTGAGGGAGGCAAGAGGCTGGCGATCAGGGATCTTGTTGCATTGGGAGCAGGGGCGGCTCTCCTGGTTCCCAGGAGAGATGCTTTGAGGAGCATTCCTCTACATTGCACAAGGGACAGTGCCTTTAACCAAGCAAGGAGTCCAAAGCTCAGGACCTGACAACCCTGAGGGCACACTGACACCTCTCCCCAGGGGGATGGGGAGCTTTCTGCACCACCAGTGGTATCTCCTCATCATGTTCTGTGCCCTCTTTGGGAAAGGCCTGCATCCTGATCCTTCCAGGCCCTTGGAGCCTGGAGGGGCACTGGGAAGGTCTCCCGAGGGAGGAGCCCCTTGCTGAGTAAAGAGGTGTTACTTACCTTGCCTCCCTGCCTAAACGTCTCTGTGGGGAGCAAGTGTTGGGGACGGCTGTCCAGGAGCTGCTGTTCCCCTCGTGTTACCCACAGCCGCCCATGCCTTTCCCAGTGCACTGACAGTGTGGGCCAGTCTGCTGTCCAGCATGGCCCCCGGGGCTCCTTCCAGCTGGCCTGCTGGCCCGGGGTGTGACTCTGAGGGGACCCATCCCTAATGAAACACAGCTCTGAGTCCTCCAAGGGTTGGGCAGTGGGCGGCCCCAGAGGAACTTCACGTGGGACAGGCTGCAGGTGCTGCCTCTGCTCTCTCCTTGAGCCTCCCTGGCACAGACCCCTCCCCCGGCTTTCCTGCCTCTGCCTTTTCACAGCTTCAGCCCACACCAGACCAAACGTTTTTTTCATTTCCCCTCAGCCTGGCTGAATCACGGTAGGAATTTTTTTTTTTTTAATAAGTGGCCAGGCACAGTGGCTCACGCCTGTAATCCCAACACTTTTTGGTAGGCTGATGCAGGTGGATCACTTGAGGTCAGGAGTTCGAGACCAGCCTGGCCAACATGGCAAAACCCCATCTCTACTACAAATACAAAAAACTAGCCGTTCATGTTGGCAGATGCCTGTAATCCAAGATACTTAGGAGGCTGAGGCAGGAGAATCGTTTGAACCCCAGAAGCAGAGGTTGCAGTGAGCTGAGCTCCAGCCTGGGCAGACTGTCTCAAAAAGAAAAAAAAAAAAGAACTTTGGCCAGGCACGGTGGCTCACACCTGTAATCCCAGTGCCTTGGGAGGCTGAGGCAGGAGGATCGCTTGAAGGCAAGAGTTTGAAGCCAGCCTGGGCAACATAGTGAGACCCTGTCTCTACAGAAAAAAACAAAACAAAACAAAACCCAGGCGAGGTGGCGCACACCTGTAAATCCCAGCTACTCAGGAGGCTGATGCAGGAGGATTGCTTGAGCCCAGAAAGTGGAGGCTGCAGTGAGCCATGATCAGGCCACTGCACTCCAGTCTGGGTAAAAGAGCAAGACCCTCTCTCAAAAGAAAAGAGAAAAGAAAGAACATTTAAGCGAAAATCAAAGGAAATGAACAAATAAAATATATCAAGTGTTCTACGGTAGAGATTTCTGATTCTGAGCAAGGAAACACTTGCACGGGCTCCCCTTCTCCTGAGGGCCTAGATAACCTCCAAGGCCCCTTTTCCAGCCCCCTCCCTGCCTCTCTTGGCTGCCCTCTTTCTGGCTCCTGGAAGGTGGTAGGAATCCTTGTACCCTTTGAGGACAAATGCCTTGCAAATGATGGAACCAAACTCTTTTATTTCAGTTCATTTCTCTCAGTGTCGAAGGGACCCACTGGCCCACATCCAGTCAGCCGGGCAATGACGTTTGGCTATTTGCCCCCATTATTTAGCCTAGTAGTTTTCAACCCTGGGAGCACATTAGGGTCACCTGGGTTTCTGTTTTTCTTTCTTTCTTTTTTCTCAGACAGGGTCTTGCTCTGTCACCCAGGCTGGAGTGGAGTGGTGTGATCCTGGCTCACTGCAGCATTGACCTCCCAGGCTCGAGTGACAAGTGATTCTCCTGCCTCAGCCTCCCAAGTAGCTGGAACCACAGGCGCATGCCACCACACCCAACTAATTTTTAAGTTTTTAGTAGACATGGGGGCCTCGCTATATTGCCGAGGCTGGTCTCGAACTCCAGTCCTCAAATGATCCTCCCGCCTTAGCCTCCCAAAGTACTGGGATTATAGGCATGAGCCACCATGCACAGCCACCTGGAGAGCTTGAACTCTGGGCCCACCCCCAGCAACAATAATTTAACTGGTGATGGGACACTGGGCATTGGGATTTTAAAAAGCCACCCAGGATCAACACAAGTTGAGGGCCACCGTCTGGCTCCTTTTCCTCCAAGTTCTCAGCCTGCCCTCCCGCAGTCTCTTGGGGAACCCCCTCAGAGGATCCCTCACCCCTCCACACACACCTGAGGACAAAGGGTTTATTTATTTATGTGTTAACTTTTCTTTTTCCCTGAGAACACACCTGTGAATTATTACTATTATTTTTTTTTAGAGACAGGCTCTTACTCTGTTGCCCAGGCTGGAGTGCAGTGGTGCAATCAGCTCACTGCAGCCTTGAACTTAAAGACAAGGTTTTAAATACCAGGCCTATTTTACAACTAAAACAGGCATAGAACACGCATCATAAACACACCCAAGTGAGACTTGCACACAGATGCTCCCACGTGGTCCATTCCCTCACGGTGTCTCCGGGGTGGGCAGGCTCTCGGCTGCAGGTCAGCCCAGCAGAAGTGGCACTGCTCTGCCAAGTCTGGCTCCTGGCAGGCTCTGAGGATCAGCAGATCTGCACTGCCAGAGCCTGTCTGTTTACCGCCCACCCCACCTCCCTGCTCCAGTGCTAGAAAAAGAATTTGTCTTCCTTGGGGAGGAAGATGGGCCCGAATTAGCAGTGGAGTCCTGGGCAGAAGGAGGGGGAACTTGGCCAAGAACAGAGCCACCATGTCCACGCAATCACACCATTTATTGCTGTGCTGTCCGGGGAAGACACCGTGCAAACGCCAAAGTGCATTGAGGAGAGGGGAGGGTCTGTGACTCCCAGACCCTCGAATATTTTATGAATCTAAGAGTCCAGATGCAGTTCATCCACGGAGATCTGCGCCCTGTCCACACCAACACCCACGTTCGTGCACGCACATGCGCACAGTGCTCTTCAGAGCGGCGAGGTCCTCCCCCGTGGGGAGGAATGCGGGAGAGGCAGAGGTCACTGAGTTTCCTCCTGTTTCGTGTCACCTCTTGGCAACCTGTGTCTGGCTTCTAGAAGTGGCATGGGCAAGAAAAGGAAGCGAAAGAAGCTCTGGCCTGCTCCTCCTTGCCCAGGAGCAAAGCCAGCCACTGTGTAGTCCCGCTGTGAGGTAATGCCTGGCGCCGCCCGTGTATTCCTGCAGGTCAAGACAGATTCGGGCCGGGTGGGGTGGCAGCCCCAGCCACAGAGGGCATGCAGGGAGAACAACACCAGGACTGGCTGCCTGGGCCGCAGCCACTCCCCGCCAGGCACAGGGGCCTGGAGTCAGGGGGTGTCCTGCCCTTATCTGTCCCATGAGCTCCCTGGCCACCCAGAAGGGTCTTCTATCAAGAACACTGGGCCCTGGGCAGAAGGGAGGGCAAGGCCTGGCCTCCCCTGGTCTCTGACCTCTCTGCCCAGGTGCTGTGGACCTGCTGAGACGGGTTCAGAAGGCGCCAGAGAGGAACTAGCTGGACCTGAGCCTGGCTCCCGGGCCCACTCCCCTCCTGGCTGCAGCTGCACCAAGGTTCTCATTAGCAGCGGCCCCCGCCTGGGTGCGGAACATGCTTTGGGCATTTGCCATGAGGCGGCTGGGAGTTTTGCAACAGTTTCCAGGGGAGCAGAGCAGGAAGAGGGGCTTCCCCGACGATCCTATTCACTGCTCCTCCTCCATGGGCCAAGTGGGCCAAGCCGTGAAGGCAAGGGACACAATGTCAGGTCTCAGCAGCTCCCATGGTACCTAATATGACACAGACAAGGCTCCAGGCCCCATCTCCCTGGCCTGGGCTCCCGACCAGTCTCAGAGCCATCAGCTCACTCCCCATCTTGCCCCTGGAGTTGAGTCACAGGTCTTGGCCCTGGCCACAAATGGCCAGTACAGAGGGGGCCAGGCACACAGCACATGAGGGTCTGGGGCCTGGGTGCTCACCTGGCTGTCACCCAAGCTCCTCCAAGAAGGCCCCAAGGACCCTGCTGCCTGGAAAGCCATCTGTTTGGCTCCTTGGCACCTGGCATGCCCATTCCCTGAAACCCAGTCTGGTGTGGTCAACATGCCGCAGTCTCCTTGAATGAGCCTGGGAGCAGAAGCCCCATCCCAGGAGGGGAGTGTGGCGGCAGTGCCAGGCAGGAGGCAGCTCTGGGGCAGAGGTGTGGACAGGAGTCTCCCACCGCCCTGGTCCTGGCTCAGACCTGCCCTTCCGGGGCTGGGGAGAGGTTCTGGCGAGGATCACGTGGGGGAAACTTGACGAAGGCAATGGCAGCCAGCTCCTTGCAGAACTCCTCCAGCACCACCACGCCCTGGAGGAGGGTCTGGTGGTCCAGCCTGCAGGGAGATGGCACAGGGGGCATGGCTGGGTGGGGGCAGGACTGTGCCCAGCATGACAGCCCAGCATCCACGAGGCTTGACCCTGTGGCCGGCCACCTCTCCTCCAGAGGCACTTTCTACCCTCCCACCCCCAGGCTTCACCTGGCACCCTTGGTACTCACTGCTCCCCAGGAGCCTGGCCCGTCAACTGCTTGCGCACCAGGAGCAGCTTGCCTGGGAATTGGGGTACCCTCTGGATTCTCTGCATCAAGTCCCCGATTACCTAGAGTAGGAACCACGGGGGACTCAGATGGGGCCAGCAATACCAGTGGGTCCCCTGGCCCTGCCACACCATGCAGAGCATGGGAGACTGCTTTCCCTGGCACCGGCAAGGGTGCCCACCCCTCCAGCCCCCCACCACCTGCCCCATTCCCCTTCCCTGCTGTTCCCTCCACCGCGCTGGGCACACTCCCTCGGGCCGAGGCATCCTCACCCTCACCAACACGGAGAATAGGCTTCTGCAGCCAGGGGCCAGGCTGATGTAGGGATCCAGGAGGTACTCATGAATATGGGGGTGGGGGAAGAGGGCAAGCCGGGACAGGACCGAGGTCACCTGCAGGTTCAGGCTGTATGGCTGTAGGAACATGGTGGACAGAGCCGAGGGCTGGCAGGTCTGGTGAGCATTTTTGCACTCCCCCAGCAAGGTGCCTGGCCAGTGTGAACGTGTGTGGGGGTGGGAGGCTCACGCGATGTGTGTGTGTCATGGATTCCATGGGGCTGAGGGCCAGAACATGTTAGGGCGTGTGGAGCAGGGGCGAGACGGGGCTTCCCACCTGGGGAAAGGACAGGGGTGCTGTGCACCAAAGAACCAAAGTGGAGGCAACCCTGTGACCAGCCCCTGCTCTCAAAGGACCCCAGAGGCACCAGCCTGGAGTTCTCCTGGCCCAGGCCCACTGGCTACCTGATCCAGAATCCGGGACATGCGGTCAAACAGCACTCGGAGGAAGTGGCCCTCGAAGAAAGGTCGCTCTGGCTCATGGGGGTCCAAAGGTGTGGGGGTCAGAGGCCAGCCCCAGGACGCAACGCGGGAGCTGCACTCCTGGAACTAAGACAGGCGGGAGAGTAGAAGCATCGGGCCCAGGGATTGGGAACCAGCAGACGGTGCCCCACGCAGGAGGGATGGGCTGGGGTCCTTGGGCAGATGAGAGGGGGAACCCAGAGCTTATCACCCAGCTGTTCTGAAGGACAGGAAGTGGGAGCTGGTAGCAGGAGCCACTCACCAGGCCATAAGCATCGTGGACGTATGTGTCATAGCCCGTCTCCTCCAGGAAGGCAGAGGTCTTGGCTTCCTCGGGGACCAGGCACAGGAAACTGAGAGACAGGAGCTGGTGTGGAGGTGCTCCCGGCTCACCCTGCTCTCCCCTGCTCGTGGGACCCCTATCTCCCTCCCCGACTGGACCCCAGGGCTGTGGCCAAAGAAAAATACTCAGGCCAGACACGGTGACTCATGTCTGTAATCCCAGCACTTTGGGAGGCCAAGGTGGGCGGACCACCTGAGGTCAGGAGTTCGAGATCAGCCTGGCCAACATTGGGAAACCCCGTCTTTACTAAAAATACAAAAATTAGCTGGGTGTGGTAGTGCATGTCTGTAATCCCAGGTACTCGGGAGGCTGAGGCACAGGAATTGCTTAAACCCAGAACCCGGGAGGTGGAGGTTGCAGTGAGCCAAGATTGTGCCACTGCACTCCAGCCTGGGGGACAGAGCAAGACTATCTCAAAAAAAAAAAAAAAAAAAAGAGTAAAACTCAAGTGGTTCAGACTGCCTAACTTGTTCCCCACCTGTTGACGATTTCGGTCACTGCTGTTTTGCCATCATAGCTGGTGGCAGGCGCTAGGCGAGGCTTTGCACGAGGTTGAAAGCCGGAATCCAGGAAGCTGTCGGTAAAGTAGGGGTCTTCCTCCAGATCTCTATGGCCAGAACAGAACAGTGCGGCACCAATGAATGAATGGACAGAGTGAGCGTGCGAGTGCTGAGGGCTGGGCTGGGGCCAGAGGGTGCCGGTTTCACTTACAGTGTGTCCTCATAGCTCTCAGGCTCTGGTGAGCCCCAGGCCACGTAAGGGCGGCCCTCAAGGTTGCGCAGGACCAGGCTGCGGATGATCCCCTCGTGGGGCTTCTGCAGCAGCTCCTCAAACAGCCGGAGCGTGGCGATGCTGATCTGGAGCGGGAAGGGGGTCGGCAGGATAGCCCCTTCCCCACCCAGCTCCCAGGGGTGCCTTGGCATGGCTAACCCAGATAAGAAAAGGCCTCTGAGGCAGAGTCACCTCCCTTGGCTGGATGCTAAGGTGGCAGGTTTTGGGGGGAGTCGGGGGGTGTGGGCCTAGGAATCAAGAAGTCTGGGTGGTCCCTGGTACGTGACTAATTTGATGTGCTATTTCAGGCAAGCCAATTCGCTTCTCTGTGCCTTACTTTCCATGTCTGAGAAATGGGAGTATCAACCTCGCCTACCTCACAGAGTAGGTGTTAGCCCTCCCACAAGCCAAGTGAGTATAAAAGCACTGTCCAAAATATAAAATACTGTAAAATAAGCTGGGCACAGTGGCTCATGCCTGCTTTCCCAGCACTTTAGGAGGCTAAGGTGAGAGGATCGCTTGAGGCCAGGAGTTGGCGACTGCAGTGAGTTAGGATCACACCAGTGCACTCCAGGGCCTGGGGTGACAGAGCAAGACCCTGTCTCTTAAAAAAAAAAAAAAATGCATATGATCATAGAAAATTAGTGTGTGACGAAAGCGGCTCGGCAGTGTTTTGCAGTTCAGCGTCTCAAAGCTGGAGTTAGCTGGGAACACTCGTGAAATGGGAAGTGTTCAGGAAATCCCTCTGGCAGGGGTGGTGAGGAACAGAGATGGAGGTCCCCCTCCGTACCTCATCAGAGAGGTGGTCACAGTGCCCGATGAGGTGAGCGGACAGGGCATGGGGGTTGTCCCTGGGGGCTTCAGGCTGCCGGTCTGTGCCCAGGAGGAAAGCCACGGCCTCCCGCAGCAGCGCAGGGGAGCGGAGCTGGCGCAGCATGGCCGTGAGGAGGGCGGTGGAGGTCAGGATGCTCTGCTCAGACCTACGGGAAGAGGGCACCTTAGCCAGGCCCGGTGTGTGCAGACAGCGCATGAGTGTGGGTGGCAGAACCCTTCCTGCTTGCCTCTCATCTTTGGCTGGTATGTCTGTGGTCACTTGCCCATCCCTGCTGAGGTCCCGCAGGGAAGGGTAGGAGACCTTCATTTAGCCCACGTAGCTCAGAGCCATGTGCGCATCACAGGGCAGGCCTGGCAAACATCACCCAATGGGGTCCACAGATGGGATTCTGGTCAAGAAGGTGTCTGGCCTTAGGGACAGGATGAGGCTGGGTGGGGTAGGCGGTTTGCTGTAGACCACAGTCATGCCTGAGGTAACTGGACACTTACACATGCAGGAGCTGGGGCTGCAGGGTCTCCATGAAGAACTTCTCAGCCACGGCCTTCGCCAAGGCATCTGCAACCACCTGGGTTCCACAGAGCATGTGGTCAACGTGTTTTGCGCTCATCACAATTCCCGCTGAGAAATAACCATGTCCTTGCGCAGCGCCTGATGCCACAGGAGACGGTTCCCAGCCTGCCTGCGGCCCTGCCTAGCTCCTGGACCCCATGTTTCCATGTCCCTGCTCCAGTTAGTCCTCGAGATGGAGATGGTACAGGGAATAGCATGAGAGCCCGGCCCCCGCCCGCCCCTGCTCACCGTGTGTGCCTCTGTGATAAGGTGGTCGCAGTAATCAAACCAGCCCAAGAAGGCAGCCAAGGCCTCCTTCCCAGGGAAGGAAGCCTCATCAGATGGGGCACTGGGTAACCTGAAGAGGGGAGAGAAGTCTCAGAGAGTGGGGGAGGAGCTTCAAGGTCTTCCTCAATGTCTCCCAAAACTGGGCCCTTCCCCTCTCCTGTGGAACCTCTGTGGCTGGGCATCAGTTATCTTGGGGGTTTTATGGACAGAGGCAGCAAAAGCAGTGCTTCCCTGGAGGGCGAGAAGGCCCCTGGGGATCAGCTGCAGCCTTGGGGAGAGGGTGGCCAGCAGGGGTCCCTAGCAACGTGGAACACCAGGGGAGCTGACCACCAAAGACAGGCAGGGCTGCCAGCAACTGAAGATGCTGGCCGGCCTTCCCGGGCTGGGCACCCACCTCCAGCTGATGCCCTCTAAGGCAGCAATGTCTGCGGGGTCCAGGAAGACAGGCATGGACCGGTACAGCTGGCAGAGGTGCTGGACAATCGCAGGGCAGCAGGGGCTGCTCTGGACCAGGTAGGTGGCGGCAGCTGGGGAGGCCACGCTCACCAGGAGCAGCAGGTTCTCCTGGGCCTTCAAGGCCACCCGACTCTTCTAGAGGATGAGGACGCGACTTCAGGGACATGAATGTGAGCCCACAAATCACCTCCTGGCCGTCGACCTACCCCTCCCCCGCCCCCACCCTCTCCATCTCTGCTGCCAGCACCTTGCTCTGGCACAGCCCAAGCAGGGAGGTGATCAGGTTGCTCTCTGCAGTCCCACCATCCAGCTCCTCGGTCTCAGCAGGCATGTGGCTGTTCAAGGCCTGGGCCCCACAGGGCTCCCCGTCCAGCTGGGGCCTGGCAGGAGCACCATCGTGGGAGCAGTCCTTGTCCCTGTGGCTGGCTGTGTCCTTAGGCAGGGGAGTGGGTTCTCTGCATGCCTTCTTCCTACCTACAATCTTCTTACCCTGCAAAGAGGGTGGGATGAGGCCAGGCCTGGTGGGGACCAGTTCCCAGGGTCCCCCACTGGGACTGCAGGGTGGGCTGCCGGCAGGGCCTCAGCCTGGAGCTGGAGGGGAAGCTGCCTGCGTGCCTCCTGGGTACCTGCTCTCTGCTTCTGCCTCCTCAGGAGGGCCGAGGGGGCTTGCCCTGGGGTTCCAGGCCCTCCCGCTCCTCTTCCCGATGGGAGTGCTCACTTCCAGGATGTAGGCGAGCAGCTCTGGGTCCTGCTGGATCTTGGAGCAGAGGACGGTGGTGAACTGCACCTCCTCCTTTTCTGTAACGGATCCGGGAGCTGTCCCACCAAGTCGGAGGAGTTTCTGGAAGAGTAGCAGGACAGAAACATTGGGGAGAGGTGTGGCGGGGGAGAGAGCGGGGCCTTACACCCAGACACCCCTTGGCTTCTGGGCCCCTCACCTGCACAGGCCTGTGGACACTGAGGTAATGCAGCAGGGGGTGCTGCACCTGCGCCAGAACCTTGCTGAAGAACTGGAACACCTGCTGCCGCATGCCTGGGGGGTACTGAGGCCAGGGACAGAGCGCCTGTCAGGACCGTGTCCCCCGCCTGCCGCATGCCTGGGGGGCACTGAGGCCAGGGACAGAGCGCCTGTCAGAGGCTATGTCCCCTGCCTGCCGCATGTCTTGGGGGGACTGAGGCCAGGGAAGGAGCTCCTGTCAGAGGTGTGTCCCCCACCTGGAACGCTGCACCCCCAGAGAACCCCAGGCTCAACTCCTCCCTCAATCCTGGCTCAGAGGGCCCCTTCTCACAGGCCTGCTTCCCTCGCCACGTTGTTTGAAACTGGCCTTCTTGGCACTCACAACCCCTTTTCCTGCATCACTGTGCTCCATAACTGGGTCATTATTGATCCATCACAGGATGGTCCTGCCTCTCCCACTAGGATTCCTGTCGGATTTTCTTTCCTTTTTTTTAAGAGACAGCATCTTGCTCTGCCTCCTAGGCAGGAGTGCAGTCGCATGATCACAGTTCACTGCAGCCTCCACCTCCTGGGCTCAAGCAATCCTCCCACCTCAGCCTCCCACGTAGCTGGGGCTACAGGCGCGCGCCACCATGCCTGGCTCTTGTCAGTCTGAATCCCTACTGTGTCCCCAGCATCTAGAGCAGAGCCTGGCACGTGGCAGGCCCATCTTTGTGGAGTGAACTGGGAACAGGCGCGCTGGGATGGTGGAATGTTCTAAGTGAGACAGCCACAGTGCCTGTCCTGTTTGCTCCTCTCCCCCCAGCTGCCACTTTCAGTGTCAGGACTGGGAAGAGCACAGGCAGAAAGGCCTGGAATCCAGGGAACCCCAGGCTGCCCACCTCAGCCTGAAATCCAGGGAGCCTGGGCTGCCCACCACAGCCTGGCCCAGCGCGCAGAAGGCCTCCCACCTCGGCCTGGCCCGGCGCGCAGAGGGCCTCCCACCTCGGCCTTGCCCAGTGTGCAGAGAGTCTCCAGGATCTTGTGCTGCAGCAGGTACTCCAGGCAGGGCCCTGCCTCACCCACGGCCACCTGCTGCTGCTCTTCATACACCAGGATGTCCAGCATCTGCTTCAGCCGCCAGGGAATGTCTGTCTTCTTGGCGGGGGTGTTTTCATCTAATTGATGTTTGGGAAACAAGTGTTAAGTTGGGTGAAGAGGGGCACCTTGGCTTGAAAACTTCACCGTCTCCAGCCAAAGCCCAGAAAGGGGAGGTCCTGTCTGGGAGAGGTGGGGGAAGACAGCTGCGGGCAACTGGGAAATGGAAGTTGACAGTGGATGCTTCAATATTTAAGAAGACAAAAGTCTTTCCAGGCTCAGGACACAGTCCTCTGAAAACGCATGCATGCCCAGCACTTTATTGGGGGCAGTAGCATCGGCTTCCTTCAAACCCTGGGATAGGTACAGAGACAGGGACACGTGGTCCTGGGCCCACAGAAGGCTGCTGTCAGCTCTGGGCCTGAGTGAGACGCTGTGGGCTCAGGACTCTTGTCACATAACTTAGAAGCTGTAATTCCAGCAGCTGCCTGAGAGAGAACCTCACGGGGCCTCCCCAGCTGACACTCAGAGAAGGCAAGCCTCTGTTTTTCACAAAGAGAAAAAAAAATCTGCATCACCACCTTCAGGTCTGAACCGGTCCTCCTCTCTGTACCAAGGCCCTGACAGGGAAGCTACTTAGTGGGGCTTTTACAGTCAGAGTCTCAGTGTGTCTTTTAAAGAAAGTTCTGGTGCTTCAGGACTGGCCTTGGAGCACCCCCTAGCTTTCCTTTAAGGAACAGGAGCTTGAGTAGGGTGGCCTGCCCCAGGCACTTCCAACTCTTCTAGTCTAGGGACCATTCTGGAAATGAAAGGGCTGGGGGTGGGGGTGAATTTAAGCCAGTTCTGATCTGATCTTACTCAGCTGGTGGACTGAGGCTCTCCTTCAAGAGACCTTTCACCTGAAGAGGTGGTTCAGAAATGGGAGTGGACTTTTCTCCCCCAGGGAACATGAGGCAATGTCTGGAGACATTGCTGGTTGTCCCAATTCAGGGGTGGGGTGTGCTACTGGCACCTAGTGGGTAGAGGCCAGAATTACTGCTGCACATCCCACACTGCCCAGGACAAACCCGCGCAGGGAAGGCTCCAGGTCTAATGCCAACTGTGCCAAGATTGAGAAACCTGATTTAGCAGAACCCTCAGAGGGTCCCACAGATTTCTGAATTTCCTGGGCTGGCCCCGGGCTGGAAAGAAAGCCTGTAGGAAAGGTGTGGGCTGGAATCAAGCCCCCAGTCTGAACTCCAGGAAGGGGAAAGTGAGGGATGCAGGATATGGTTACCTGGCAACAAGTCTATATCCACCCGTGGCAGCATCATGACTGCAGAGCAGCCACTCAGATGCCATCCCCTCAGGGAGCGATCCTGATGGGACCAGGTGACCCAAGGCTTTGGCTCTCTGGGGTGTTAGCTTGGGGAGAGGGACCCAGGCATGTTACCCACCTTGGTTTTCGCTCTCCTCCTACCCCAGATCTCTACAAGGAAAATGCCCCTAAGTTGGCTCAGGGGAAAGGGGAGGTTGTTAAACTCTTTTCTTTTGATCAGTAAACCCTAGGCACATGCTCTTGGGGCCTGAAGGCCTGGAACTGGAAGCTGGGGGAAGTGCAGCCACCTCTTCCTTGCAGAGTCCGGCCAGTGAGACCCCCAACGAGGCTGCTCCTCCCTCGCACAGCCCTTTTCGAAAGGTCAGGGTGGGACCGGCAGCTAAATCATCAGGAGCAGAGTGGCCCAGGCCTCTGGGTCTTCTGTCTGTCTGGTTCTCTGTCTCCATGAACTCGGCTCCAATTCTGCACGAGTGGGCACGTTACCTTTCCCAGGACACCTGCATGGTGACACTCTGCACACTCCTTCCTCCCCACTCCCCCCAGGGTCCCCCGGCTGGGGAGGGCCAGGCCGCACCTGTGGTCTCGATGTAGTAGTTCGTGATGCCCTTCCAGTGCTCCACGAAGGCCTGCAGCAGGTCAATGCTGGGCTCGCGCTGCGGAGAGGGCGGAGACACAACCTCGGTGAGGGCCACAAAGGCCAGGGAGCCCCTGCCTTCATGGGAACAGACATTCCATGCTGAGTGTCAGGTTCATGCTCGGCCTCCTCATGAGGAGGCACCCTGCTCCCTGGCTTTCAAAGGGAGGAATAACACATTTCCTCCCGGCCACACTGGCACTGTCTCCATATCTAGCCAAGTATCTCCTCACAGGCACTTCTCCCTAGATACCCCTCCCTCCTGGAAATGCTGTTTTCTTGCTGTATGTCACAATCCTGTCCTGTCTCTGTCCTGGAGGTGCTAAGAATGTTGCTGGGGGAAACAGACACAGATTATTTCAACACAGCATGGGTACACTACAGTAGAGGCACATAGAGGAACGCAGTCCCCCAACGAAAAGCAGAATGATACAGATGGAAAATGTGGCAAAGGCCAGGTGCAGTGGCTCAGGCCCATAAGCCCAACCGTCTGTGAGGCAAAGGTGGGCAGGCGGCTTGAGTCCAGGAGTTTGAGACCAGCCTCGGCAACATGATGGCGCTCTGTCTCTATAAAGAATTTAAAAACTAGCAGGACGTGGTGGTGTGTGCCTATAGTCCCAGCTACCTGGGAGGCTGGGGTGGGAGGATCACCTGAGCCTGGGGAGGTCAAGGCTTCAGTGAATTGTGATCGCACCATTGCACTCCAGCCTAGGTGACGAGGTGAGACCCTATCTCAAAAAAAAAAAAAAAAGAAAAAGAAAAAAAAGACAAAGCTTTCCCATTCCTCTCAATCTGAGAGTCTTTGAAAATCTGTTCAAGACCACCACAGGCTCTGTTCATTTTGATGGGTAGGTAACATTAGCATGATATTAACAAAGTGCCTTCCTTCTAACATGCTTTCATCTTGTGTCCAAAGCCTGAGCCTGCACAACCCCAACTCCTTAGCCAGTGCTGCTCTCGTTTCCTCCTCTACTGGCTCCTTCTATCAAGCCTCGGAAAATTCTGGTTCTGCTCTGGGAAAGCCCCTAACCTCCCCCTTTTCCATAAGCGTTCTCTCCATCTCTACACCATGGCTGATACTGGCCTTGCACTGAGAACAACCACTTTCCCTGAAAACTTCTCTAAAACAAAACAAACAAAACCATTCCTTCGCTTTTCTCGCAGAGTAAATGTCTTCAGGAAAAAAAGAAAGAATTCTAATCATCCCTCCCCACAGCTGTGCATTTCTGCCTCCAGGTCTTTGCTGGGGCCACTCCTCTGCCCAAGGTGCTCTGTATCCCAATAACTTGTCTGGATCCTGAGAGTCCCCAGTGAGGTTCAGTCCCCGGCAGCTCCACCAAGCCCTCTCCAGTGTCCCTGCCTGCCCACACCTCTCTCTGACCTCACACTTCACTGCACCACAGAGCTGAGTAGCCACTCATGAAATCATTCATTCATTCTAAGCGCCCACTATGTACAAGACACTATGCTAGATGCCACAAGCAACATGAGGATGACTAACACCCAGTCCTCAAGAACCGTGCCATGGAGAAGACAATATAAAATTGCATTGAATAATGAAGCTACAAGGAAGTAGTGTGAGGCCTCAGGAGAGGTGGAAAGTGGTGACCTCTCAGAAAAAGGGGTAACTTCTAACAGGCTGGAACAGGGGAAGGCTTTACCAAGATCACATCTGAACTAAAACTTGAAGAACCGGAAGGAACTCTGTAAAGTGTGTCTGGGGAAGGGGTGCTGGTGAGACTCTGGAGCCTCTATCATTTTTTGCAGGTAGCAGGGAGCAGGTCAATGACAGCTTTTTTATTTTTTAATATATAAATAAAAGACAGTCTCACTGTCACCCAGGCTAGAGTGCAGCGTCACCATCTCAGCTCGCTGCAACCTCCGCCTCCTGGGTTCAAGTGATTCTCCTGCCTCCCAAGTTGCTGGGATTACAGATGTGTGCCACCACGCCTGGCTGATTTTTGTATTTTTAGTAGAGACAGGGTTTCACCATGTTGGCCAGGCTAGTCTCGAACTCCTGACCTCAAGTGGTCTGCCCGCCTGGGCCTCCCAAAGTGCTGGGATTACAGGCGTGAGCCACCACACCCAGCCATTGGCACTGTCTGAGCAGTGTTTTAGGAAGATTCATCTGGCAGTTGAGCTTGGGAGAGGAGGTAAAGGCGGTAAGAATATGCTTAGAAGGCCACTGCAACACGGGGAGGGACGACATTCAGAGAACTGGAAACTCCCCACGGTCCACAGGGCATCTTGTCTTCTTTCAAAGCTACTTGGTAGGGGCTATGACCCTTCTCAAAAGTAGCACCACCCACAGTTATTCCAAATATTCTATCCCTGTGGAGTGATGGCATCTCACCACCTTCCATGTGACAGTGCCTGCTGTGCTGAGCAGTCCTCTCTTCTGCTAGACAATGAGCTCCCTGAGAGCCAGGGGTCTGTGTTTCACAGCTAGCCCGCCCTCGATGGGCTCAGCGCATAGTGAATCCCCATGAATATTTACCAAATATCTCAGGAAACTCCTGGAGACATTCTCTCCCTAGTTCCTTGTTTCAGAAAGTCCTCTGGCCCTTCAGCAGCCCTACAATTATCTCATCATTTCTGTGATGGGGTCTCCTTTAGCCTCAAAATTGACTTACAGTCTTTGAAAACCTTGAGCTGGGCTTTAACCAAAAAGAACACTCCAGTACGACAGGAGACATGGGAGAGGCGGGTTAACCGGCACAGGCCATTAGAGAGCTGGTGGCACAGGTGTGTGATCTTTACCTGACTCCATGACCGGCTATGGTAACTCCAAACCAAAGGCACTGAACCCAACAATTTCTCTTTAAAGATATTATTAGTGGCCGGACATAGTGGTGGCCCACACCTATAATCCCAGCTCTCTGGGAGGCCGAGGCAGGTCAGTCACTTAAGGTCAGGAGTTTGAGACAAGCCTGGCCAACATGGTGAAACCTCGTCTCTACTGAAAATACAAATGTTAGCTGCGCGTGGTGGCGCAGACCTGTAGTCCAAAAAAAAAAAAAAAAAGAGCTGTAATGATTCCTAATCTGTTGGATCAGAAGAGGGTGGGGAGGAGCACTCTTCCTCCTCAATGAGGAGTCAGTTGACTTACTGGGATCACACATTACTTGGTGACCCAAGCTTCGGAAAGACGTAGACTGGAGACCTGGGGGTGGAGCAGAAAAGAGGAATTCCTGTCTCCCTGTAGGGCCAGCCACACTTCCCGGACATAGCCGATATGTTCAATACTAAAGGGCCCAGAAGATCACTTGGCTAAAAAGATGTCCCTCCACTGCCAAAATCTCCTCCTGCCACTGATGCCTGTACTTCCCTCATTGGAAGCCTTAGAAATTGACCCCTAGCCAGGCGCAGTGGCTCATGCCTGTAATCCCAGTACTTTGGGAGGCTAAGGCGGGTGGATCGCTTGAGACCAGGAGTTCAAGACCAGCCTGGGCAACATGATGAAACCCTGTCTCTACAAAAAATACAAAAATTAGCCTGGCGTGGTGCAGCATGCCTGTAGTCCCAGCTACCCAGGAGGCTGAGGTGGGAGGATTGCTTGAGCCCAGGAGGTGGAGGCTGCAGTAAGCCCAAGATCGAACCACTAGACTCCAGCCTGGGCTCAGAAATAAATAAATAATACTAAAAAGAAAAGAAAAAGAAATTCACTCCTCAGGACTGAGGAACTGTCTGGCCTGTCTCACCTCCTGTAAATGGAGTGTTCCTCAGAGGTATGAATTAGTTTATCAGATCACTTTTTAAGATGACAGCTGTTTTGACTGGGGATGAGGGAAGGGGAGGAAAAATCATTTTGGAACCGTCTCTACCTGGATGCCCTAAGGCCCTGGACCTGGGTCAACAGCAGGGCTGGGAAGGTGTAGGAAGTCAGTCTCTGACTTTCTTTCCAAGTTTGCCTAAGGCAAACTTCCTTCAACAGGAGCTCCCATGAGGGTGGGGGAGGAGGTGGTGGGGAGGAAAGAGGGTGAAACCCAAGGCTTTCTCTCCTGAGAAAATCTGATACTCAACTCATCAATTGGGCAAAGATTTATACTTGGAGGCAGAAAAGTATTGTTGACTTTACAGACAGCTTCTTGGCAGAGTTACTTTCAACAGCAGGCACCCCCCCCCCACCCTACCAGGAATACCCCCGCCCTCCCTACACAGCACTACATCTTGCTGAACGAACCCTGGTAGTGGGCTGCTTGCCAGCCTGCAGCCCCAACAAAAAACGGCAAAAACACAAACTCTGACGGCATGTGAAACATCAATGGACTCTCCTCCCCCCACAGGGCCACTCAGGCCCCACCACGGGCGGCCTGTCCCTAAGTCAATTTGGCTTGGGAGGGGTGACAGCCACGCTGGAAACATCTGCACCCCGCAGAGGGCGGTTTCGCCGGCTGGGCGCCCACCAGCCTGCCCCGGGTCTTTACCCTTCGTGGGGACTTGGACCGGCAGGGCCCGCACTTCCCACGTCCCGGGGTGACGGGAAGGGCGTCCTGCACCCCAACAAGGTCCTGGAGTTGTCTGGGAGATCAGACCGAGGGGAAGGGGCGGCGATTTTTTCAAGCCCAGGCGGGGTGGAGCGGAGGAAGGAGGCAGGCCCACCGGTACTGGGGGAGGCGGTCTAGGGCCCGAGGAGGGCAGGAAACACCCCAAGGGGTGACAGGGAGCGTCCCGGCGAAGGCGAGTTCGGGAATTGGGAGACTCCGCGGCCAGGACGCACAGACAGGAAGCGACGCGGGAGCAGGCCGGGGAGGTGGGGCGGTCGGGAGGAGTCTGGGAGCGGGCTGAGAAGAGCGAGGGGAAGTGGGGCGCGGCCGGCGAGGAGAGGCCGGGGAAGGGGCGCCGCGGCCCGGGTGTCCCTGCCCGA
>NW_012114977.1:3309408-3310457 GCF_000951035.1 Colobus angolensis palliatus | reverse complement strand
AGCAAGATGTGGTGGTATGCACCTGTAGTCCAAGCTACTCGGGAGGCTGAGGTGGGAGGAGGATCACTTGAACCCAGGAGTTCGAGGCTGCAATGAGCTATGATCGTGCCACTGCAGTCCAGACTGGGTGACAGCAAGATAGTGTCTCTAACAAAAACAAAAACATAGTGTCTCTGCTAATCACTGACATATGACGAGAAGGAAAGGAATCAGTTTCCCTTGGGAAGGAAGAATAGCCCCTGTCAGAATTATAGAATCTAGAGTTTTGGGGTCTCTGGCTTCACAGGACCCACCTCACCTTTTAGGACCCAGTGAGGCTGAGGCACAGGAAATGCTGACCTGCCCAGGGTGGGCTCTGTGCTGTGGTGTGGAGCCTGCAGTCCAGACTCTGAGCCAGGGTGGCCAGGGTTCGGCCAAGTCCAGGCCGAGTGAGAATTGATTGGGACCTCAGTTCTCTGACAGGTGAGAGTTCCAGTCCAGTCTCTGCAGATTTCTAGGCCTACCTCCTCACAGGTAAAGGACGCAGGCTGGATAGATCAAATCAGCTTGCTTCCCTTCAGCATGACTCAGAGGACTCTAGGGGATAATGAAAGTACATCAGGAGTTCATCACCTTTTATTCGACGTAACTTTTTAAATGTTATTTTAAAAACTCTAATAAAAGTCAGTGTACACACTGCATGTGTTATATTCCAGAAGTATCAGGGACCGTGATGTTTTATTAAATTTTATTAAATTCGGATGTCAGATTAGCCCATTTAGGGGAAGATCTTTGAATAAAGCCTCTCCTATTAGCTTAAATGAAGAGTTGAAGACGATTTCATGGTAAACTGGGTTTTATGTATTCTTTTTTTTTTTTTGAGACGGGGTCTCGCACTGTCACCCAGGCTGGAGTGCAGTGGTGCGGTCTCCGCTCACTGCAAGCTCCGCCTCCCGGGTTCAGGTGATTCTCCTGGAGTAGCTGGGATTAAGGCGGGAGCTAAGGGGGGTGTTTTCGAGGAGGAATTACAATTTCTCCTGAATTGAAGTCTCAGGTAGCCCCAGGCACAT
>NW_012114977.1:3299891-3308998 GCF_000951035.1 Colobus angolensis palliatus | reverse complement strand
TTTTTTTTTTTTAGTAGAGATGGGTTTTCACCATGTTGGTCAGGCTGGCCTCAAGCTCCTGACCTCAGGGGATCCACCTGCCTTGGCCTCCCAAAGTGCTGGGATTACAGGCGTGAGCCACCGCGCCTAGCCTTTTTTTTTTTTTTTTTTTTCTTTTTCCATAGGTTATTGGAGAACAGGTGGTGTTTGGTTGCATGAATAAGTTCTTCAGTAATGATTTGTGAGATTTTGGTGCACCCATCACCCGAGCAGTATACACTGTACCCAATTTGTAGTCTTTTATCCCTCGACCCTTTCCCACCCTTTCCCCGAGTCCCCAGAGTCCATCGTGGGTTTTTTGTTTGTTTTTTGTGACAGTCTTGCTCTGTCGCCCAGGCTGGAGTGCAGTGGAGTGATCTCGGCCCACTGCAACCTCTGCTTCCCAGGTTCAAGCGATTCTCGTGCCTCAGCCTCCTGAGTAGCTCGGATTTACAGGCGTGTGCCACCACACCCAGTTAATTTTTTGTATTTTTAGTAGAGATGGGGTTTTGCCATGTTGCCCAGCCTGGTCTCGAACTTCTGGCCTAGGCAATCCTCCCGCGTTGGCCTCCAAAAGTGCTAGGATTACAGGCGGGAGCCACTGCGCCTGGTCCTTTGTGACATTCTTATGCCTTTGAATCCTCATAGCTTAGCTCCCACTTATGAGAACATACGATGTTTGGTTTTCCATTCCTGAGTTACTTCACTTAGAATAATAGTCTCCAATCTCATCCAGGTTGCTACGAATACCATTAATTCATTCCTTTTTATGGCTGAGTAGTATCCCATCATATATATGCTCTAAATTCTCATGAACTGAAAATCCTTTAGGACCTAGGGTCAAACCTGCCCCTACTATATACGGTTCCCAAACCCTGTCTCCAGCACCCCTTAGGGTTCAATGACCTCGACATTTTCCCGAACAGCCTGGGAGCTCTTTGTGGACAAGGGGCATGCCAGCCTGGTCACTGCTGTGTTCCTCATGCTCAGAGCAGGGTAAGCCCCCCAGCAGTTTCTGAATGCCTAGTATTGGGTATGTGTGCAGAAACCATTTCTCTCTTTCTGCCCCTCCTAGTCTGCCCTCCTCTGCTTCTCCTTCACAGACAACAGTACCTATTGGGAAAGCCCTAGAAACCTGAATGCTGTCTCCGTTCTCCACTCATTGGTTTCCTGCCATGCTGGACTTCAGAGGAAATGTCTCTGTCCCAACATTTTCTCGTTTGCTAAGAAGATGACAGTGATCTGTCCTGTTGACCTCATAGGTTTTCTGAAGGGATAAAATGATGTTGTGGATGCAACAGAACTCCTACAATGTAAAATAATCGTTCACATTTGAGGGATTCTTATCCACTTTGCTTATTTCAGCCGCAGGGGCTAGGAACTCAACTAGGGGACTCAGGCCAGGCCTGAGTGAACTCCAGTCTCAGGTTCACAAGTTGTGTACCCTCCAACTCACCTGGTCCCTCTTACCGCTTCTTCATGTGCCCACACATGGTTCTGCTCCAGCCAGGTGGGGGCGGCCCCTCTCCACATAAGCACCCACACCTGCAGGCAGTCCTCCTTCTGGTCTTTACGTCAGATCTGCAGCCCCTCTGCCACCCCCTGCCCGCAACACGCAATTCCCTGTCTATTCCCCTTGGGAGGCCTTGCCAAGTCAACCAAGACCAGGTTCCCGTCTTCCTCCCTTGGCCTCCACTTGACTCATCCTCCAATTGCCATTTCTCCGTTCCTTAGTTGCCCCTGCCTGATTCTTGGGGATCAGCTCACCACACATTCATATCTGCTGACCTTTTCTGTGTTTGGCCTCCCCATTGAACCATGAGCACCCTGCCCCTTGGGAGGGACAACCATGTCTGATGTTGAGCTTGGCCACCAAGGCAAGCACGTCGGGATTTGGTGGAGGGCTGGGGCAGTCTTTCCTCCCAGCCAGTTCTCTACCAGGCCCCTCCCTGAGGTGTGAGTTCCCTCTGGCCCCAAACTCGAGGGCTCCTGCCCCCATCACAGAATCCCTGAAGGAGAGGCAGACAAGTCTGTCTAGACGGCCCCTGCTTCTGGGCCCAGGCTTGGAGGAAGAGTACTGAGGGACTGCGTCTCCACTCCTCCAGCCCTAGGTGGCGCCTGCATTGGAACCCTGACTCCCAGGGCTTCCCTCCGCCTGATATGGCTTGTCTCGTTCACCCAGGTCTGGTGGCTCATAAGGAAAGGACAGATGTAGGGACCCAATGCAACCTTTTAATTCCAAGCAGAGTCCCCTCCCCCAGCATGGTCACACACACAGTGGAAAGGGATGCCAGGGTCTGGGCAGGAGCAATACCCAGACCTGGGCAAAAATATAGATATCATTATATACACACGTGGACTGGAAATAAGTCAAGCTGGGGGTGTAAGGTAGGGCAGGGGCAGGTGAGGAAAGCAGCTGGGGGGGCCCCAATAAATTACATTCTTGAGAGAGCAGAGTGTGTGGGGGGTGCGTGGGTGTGGGTGAGAGCTGGTAGCCAGGACACTCCAAAATGTGCCAGGCCTGGCCTCTTGACCCCATCCAAGGGAGGCGGAAGGCCCAGCTTCTGCCGGGTGCCTGGCTTGGTGCTGGAATTCCCATTTCGTGGCCCGGAGGCAGGTGGAGGGCCAGGGTCATGTGTAGGCGGCATCTCCACCCTAAGCCCAGGCTTCTGGGGAAGCCGCAGGGCTGGAGCAAGAGGCTTTGAAGCTCGGGGGGTGCGAGCAGAGGTCAGGGCAAGCTGAAGTGGGGAGGCGACCTCCCTGCTGGAGGCTGAGCTGGGGCCTGTTCCCACTAGAATCAGAGGAGCAGGAGGCTGCAGTGCGGGAAAGCTGTCAGGAGTGAGTGTGGGAGGGATGGGTGGGCGACACCAGAGCCTGGAGCTCTTTCTGCCTGGCCACTTCCCACCCCTGCATCTTCCCTCCAGCTGTTCAAGACAGCCAACAGGCCTAACCACCAATGCCTCTCATTCCTCCTCACCCTCTGGGGTGAGGGGTGGGGAGACGGTGCAAACATGAACTCTGTGTGCCGGAACCCCGACTGGCTTTGCCCTGTGCAGGGAGGGTCAGGGACGAGAGCAGGAGGCCCCCAGGCTTGTGAGGGGGAAGAAAGTCCGTAGCTCACTGCCCAGGGCTGCAGAGGTCTTGGCCCCCCCTCTACCTGAGGAAAGGAACCCACCCTACTTCCACGCCACCTCCTGCCCCTCCCAACCCGCCGGGGAAGAACCCTGAAGCAGCAGGGGTAAGGGGGCCGTCCCGGAGCAGGGGGGTCCATCAGAAGAGAGAAGCCTTCTTCTTGAGCTCATTCCGCTTCCACAGAGCCAGCTTGCCAAACTCTTCAGGGGACATGGCAAATACCCTTGAGAAGTCCTCGGCAGACAGATGCCTCTGCATGGGGGAATTGGGCAGCTCAGCGTGGGGTGGGGGCTGTGCCCAGTGACCTAGGGGACACTTACTCAAAGAGGCCCTGGGTGTTCTCCCAGGCAGGAGAGTGCCCGTGGACAGCCCCGCACCCATCCAGGGCATCTTCCTTGCCTACCTCAAGCCGCATCCGATCCACCCCTGGTGGCAGCTTGGTTCGCCCCTTGTTGGTCACCACTAGCATTTCGTAGGGATAGATCTGGGAGTGGGGGGAGGGGCAATCTTAGGTTCATAGAATGTCCTGTCCTTTGACTCCCTAGGTCCCCCACATCAACCTGCAGAGGCCACTGGGGTTCATGCCATCTTGCCTTCTGTCTCCCCCAACTTCCCTGCCATCCCTCCCATCTTCAACACCAGGAAGACCCCACAGCACATTCCACTTGCCTGGCATCTCCCCAGCCTCCCACCCCACTATAGGCGCTTGCGTCCCCTGCCCCTCACCTTCTGCTCCAGCACACAGGGCAGGGAGTTCCCCCGGTCCATCCTCCCCCTCTGGCCCTCTCCGTTCTGGGGAGACCAAAGCCGCAGTGAGCCAGAGTGGGGCAGGGAGACCTTCCCAGCCTTACCCCGACTTCTTCTTCTTCACCAGGCAACTCTGTGGCCCCACACCCCCCTTCCCCTGACACTTCCAGGCGCCAGGACCCGGCTTCTGGTGCTCCGCCTGTTCCCCTCCAGGAGGCACTCACCTGCAGGCCTGTGGGAGAGAAGGGCCATGGTTCAGAGGCAGCTCTGAGGTCAGCAGGCCAACACATCTGACCTCACCAGACCCCTGCCCACAGCCCAGACCCCGGATGCCCAGGGACCCGCGTAAGTCCCTTCCCCAGATGCCGGCACCAGGGCCCACTTCTCACCTGGGCTTCCAGTCTCACTCCCTGATGGGCTGAACTCTGTGGACTGTAACTAGAAAGGACACAAAGGAATCAGAGGCAGTTGGGGATATTCACCTTTGGTCCCCTTCACTTTGGGGGCCTCCCCGCTCCCTGAGGGTGCCCAAGTGGCTCAGTCCCTCAGCACCCCATATGCACGCCCCTCCCACATAGTCTATATCTCTGGTCCCGAGACCTTACCCGGCTCAGGGTGGTCCTGCCGTAGGCGGGGAGAGAGGAAGATTTAGACGTTCCCTGGTGCAAGGCTGGAAGAGAGCAAAAGGTCCTGGGTTCAGTTCCTTTGGCTCTGACAGCCCTTTCTGAGAGAGCTCCCTCACTGGCCTTCTACACCTGGGGCAGGGCAGGAAGGGGTCACGCTGGAGGGAACCTGGCAGGCTTCTGCTAGCTCGCAGCTCTGACTGGTCACCCTCAGCAAGCAATACAGTGCTGGCGATGCTCAGTTGTCTCTACCACCATCCCTCTTCTCTCCAACTAGAAGTGGCCCAAATATACAATTGGGCCCAATGCCTGATGTGAAAATTGAGTCAGCCGAAGCCAAGGCTCACATCAGAAAATGAACCTCTGGGATACACAAAGAAATCTAAAATGGAATCACAATAATTACATTATTATAATATTATTAACAATGTTAGTAATCAAATCTAAAAAAAAAAAAATTTTTTTTTTGGCCAGGCATGGTGGCTCATGCCTGTAATCCCAGCACTTTGGGAGGCCAAGGTGGGCAGATCACCTGAGGTTGGGAGTTCAAGACTACCCTAACCAACATGGAGAAACCCTGTCTCTATTAAAAAATACACTGCACCTGGCCAAAAATTTTTGATTGAGATAGGGTCTCACACTCTGTTGCCCAGGCTGAACCTGAGCTCCTGGACTCAAGTGATCCTCCTGCCTTTGCCTCCCTAGTACTGGGGCTACAGGCACGGGCCACCTGCTCAGCTAGTACTCATATTTGTTTATTTATTTATTTTTGAGATAGGGTCTCAGTCTGTCACCCAGGCTGAAGTGCAACGGTGTGATTATAGCTTAACTGCAGCCTCAACCTCCCAGGCTCAAGTGATTCTCCCATCTCAGCCTCCTCAGTAGCTGGGACTAGGGGCATGCACCATCAAACCCAGCTAATTTTTTTTTTTTTTTGTAGAAACCAGGCCTCACTACGGTACCCAGGCTGGTCTTGAACTCCTGGGCTCAAGCAATCCTCCCACCTTGGCTTCCCAAAGTGCTGAGATTACAGGCGTAAGCCAACTAAGCAAATTTTAAAAGTCTGACATTATGCCGGGCTCTGTGGCTCACACCTGTAATCCCAGCACTTTGGGAGGCCAATGTGGGTGGATCATAAGGTCAGGAGATCGAGACCATCCTGGCTAACACGGTGAAATCCTGTCTCTACTAAAAATACAAAAACAAATTAGCTGGGCATGGTGGCAGGCGCCTGTAGTCCCAACTACTCTGAGCAGGAGAATGGCATGAACCTGGGAGGTGGAGCTTGCAGTGAGCCAAGATTGGGCCACTGCACTCCAGCCTGGGCGACAGAGCGAGACTCCATCTCAAAAAAACAAAAAAAAAAAAAGACAAAAAAAAAAAAGTCTGACATTATACTACAGAAAGAGTCATGTTCTCAGTACTGTCACTGGGGTTTGTACCAGCAGTCAACAACTTCATGTCAGCATTACTGGACCTCAGTCTCAACTTGCACATTTAATAGGATCTCTCAGTTTTCAAGTATTGCAAATTGTAATTCAAGAAAATTTGTTTCCAGTAATGTTTTCCTGGAAATAACTTTGTACCTAAGATCCTCAGCTTGATGTGATCTCAAAATGCCTTCACCTCCAATTGCTAGAAATGGCTGGCATCTATACCAGTTTCCACAAGCATTTCTGTATAAATAGTTAACCTCCATAGATTCAAAACTATTGAGGAACTATCTTAAAATATATATACATATATAAATATATATACACACATATATAAATATATGTACATATAAATGTATATATACATATATATAAATATACATGTATATACACACACACATATATATATATATTTTAATACAGAGTCTCGCTCTGTTGCCCAGGCTGGAGTGCAGTGGTACAATCTCGGCTCACCGCAACCTCTGCCTCCCAGGCTCAAGTGATTCTCCTGCCTCAGCCTCCCAAATAGCTGGGATTACAGGCACCCGCCACCATGCCCAGCTAATTTGTGTATTTTTGTTAGACACAGGGCTTCACCATGTTGGCCACATTGGTCTTGAACTCCTGACCTCAGGTGATCCACCTGCCTTGGCCTCCCAAAGTGCTGGGATTACAGGCGTGAGCCACAGCACCCAGCCTCTTCTTAAAATATTCTTATGAAATCTGTTGCTTGGAAGGGTTCGATTATTGAGAACAAAACCTCATTTTTTCCCCTAACACTTATTTTTATTTAGAAAATAGCTTTCACAATCACCATTCACTATGGAAGCATTTCACTTTTACAATAATAAGTATACATTTATTCAACCGACTGAGAGAATTTCAACCTTCAAACCCTGCACGAAGATTCTCCCCTCCAAATTACTTCTATTATAAAATGCTTACATGTGTTCCACAGCGACTATTCCAGTGTCACCATTAAATCAGAATGACATGCCTGTTCATGATTCTTAAATTCAGGTTGTTTTAATATGACAGTAACCTACACAGTCATGTGATCATTAATCACCCGCAAGTTCAGGGACGCCAAAGATGATCCCAAGGTAGGCATCTGGCTATTCAACTTCAAGAGGCCGAAATGGAAGTTAAAGAGCTAACCTGGGCTGAATAGAAGATTCTGGCAGAACACTGACACTGAATCCAACCTTCACACATCCTCTGTCCACATCATTCTTCAGGCCTTAACTCTTTATTCCACATTCTCTAATAAACTTCTCTAGCTCTTCCCACCCACAGAGACAGCATCCCGAGAGCTCTGGGGAACACTCAGATGTCCTAACCACGTATTAACCTTGAGGTCCTTGAATTCCCCAGTTCCAGTGGTTTTCACCTCTGCTCCATGTGAGACAACCCTTTCAAAGGGTCACGCCCAGGATCTTGTCATCAGCCGAACCACGATGCCTAGAAACTGTAAGCTTGGACCATTCACCTTGTGGCTTTGGCTCAGCTCCATCCCCACCACCCAGCCCACCAACCTCATGGAGACCTCCAGTTTCTTCATTCCCCTCCTACCTCCTCCACCACCCGCCTTCTGTCATTACCTTCTCAGCTTCGGCCCTGTGGCTGGGCACAGTAACCACTTTTATCAGCTCCTCCACGGTGCAGCCTGGCCCCTCAGCACCTATCCTTACAAAACGCTAACCCAGGGTCAACCCAGCAGCTCCCATCCTGCCCCCGGCTGTGGACATACAGCCCACACAATGTAGATGAGCATCACTACAAAGGCCAAGCCTCGCACATTTCTCCTCCCCTCCACGGCAGTTCCAAACCCTCGCCATTCTCAGCAAGTCTCACCCACTAATGCTCAGCAGACAACCTCAGCTTCTCATCTGGCCTGCCCCTGGATCCAAGTTCCCAACCCCCAGGGGAGGCCTTTCAAGGCCAGCCTCCTACACATTCCTGGGGCTCGATCTCAACCAGCCCTCAAACCAGCCCATATATATATATATAAAAAACGAGAGACAGGGTCTCACTCTGTCACCCAGGCTGGATTGCAGTGACACGATCATAGCTCCCATCTCAGCCACCCAACTAGCTGAGACTACAGGCACATGCCACCACTCCCAACTAATTTTTCTAGTTTTTGTAGAGACAGGGTCTCACTATGTTGCCGAGGCTGATCTCAAATTCCTGACTTGAAGCAATCTTCTTACCTCAGCCTTCCAAAGTGCTGGGATTACAGGTGTGAGCCCCGACTGGACCTCTAATGGAAGCCTTAGGCACCTTTCCCTTCTCTCTCTGTACAATCTCACTTTCTCCTCACTATTTTCCTGCCACATATAAGCAAGCTGAATACCCTCAAGCTCCCGACTCTGCCAGATGCGCCTCCCATCCACAGTGCTCTGCACGGGGCACTTCAAACCCCACATGTCCAAAACCAGTCTCTCATCTTGCCCTGAAACTCCGCCTCTCTTATTATCTCAGTTCCAAGTTGGTCATCACCTAGCACCCAAGACAAAAACCTCAACTCCCCTCTCTCGCACCTCCCACGTCCAATCAGCCACTGGATTCAATCCAGCAGATTCAATTGTTTATATATTCTCAAATCCATTCCCTCTTCTCTGGACCCACATCTTTTTTTAGCCCTTATCCAGACTATTGGAGAGTGTGGTAGATTGTTTCCAAAGATGGCCTCCCATCTTTCATGCTTTCTGCAATCAGACCTTGTGGTGCCTGTCATCAAGAATTAGAGTCTTGGCTGGGCGCAGTGGCTCACGCCTGTAATCCCAGCACTTTGGGAGGCCGAGGTAGGAGAATTGCTTGAGCCCGGGAGTTCAAGACCAGCCTGGGCAACATGGCGAAACCCTGTTTCTACTAAAAATACCAAAATTAGGCCAGATGTGCTCACGCCTGTAATCCCAACACTTTGGGAGGCCAAGGCGGGTGGATCGCCTGAGATCAGGAGTTTGAAAGCAGCCTGGCCAACATGGCAAAAACCCATCTCTACTAAAAATACAAAAATTAGCTGGGCATGGTGGTGTGTGCCTGTAGTCCCAGGTACTCGAGAGGCTGGGGCAGGAGAATTGCTTGAACCAGGGAGACAGTGGTTGCAGTGAGCCAAGATCACACCATTGCACTCCAGCCTGGGCGACAG
>NW_012114977.1:3298065-3299370 GCF_000951035.1 Colobus angolensis palliatus | reverse complement strand
CCTCCCACCTTGACCTCCAAAAGTGCTGGGATTACAGGCGTGAGCCACCATGCCGGGGCCCCTCTTAGGCTTTAAGGGTCTTCGCAGCTTCCATTCCTGGGTTTTCAGGTCTCTCCCTCTCCTCTCCAGTCGCCAAGCTCTGAGGAAGTCCAGGGTAGCATGCTGGATAGTGGGCCACGGCATTCAAAGCCTGCTCCGCTCCCCATCTCTTGGCCTCGCTGCCCACTGCCCCACAGTGTACTCTGTGCTCTGTAATTCCAGACTCCTGGAGGCTCAGCCAGCCAGAGGTTTCATGTTTCAAATTTCACTCCCACACCATTCCCAATGTCTGCGATGCCCTCTTCCACTCACTTTGTCTGGCTTGCTTGGAGTCTCAGCCTTCAAGACTCAGTTTAAGCTGGATATGGTGACTCACGCCTGTAATCCCAACAGTTTGGGAGGCCAAGGCAGGATGATTGCTTGAGTCCAGGAGTTCAAGCCCAGTCTGGGCAACATTGTGAGACTTTGTCGCTACAGAAGATTTTAAAAATTGGCCAGGCATAGTGGTGCACACGTGTAATCCCAGCTACTCAGAAGGCTGAAGTGGGAGGATTGCTTGAGCCCGAGAGGTGGAGGTTGCAGTGAGCTGAGACTGCACTACTGTATTCCAGCCTGGGCAACAGAGCAAGGCCCTGTCTCGATAAAACAAACAAGCAACAAACAGCAACGACAAAACCCCTCAGTTTAGCCTCCCAGGCCCTGCTGCTGTGCTCCTAAAGCACCCTGCACACCTTGATCACAATACTGGCCACAATGCACCGATACCCTAGGTTCCATGACAGTTTCCCTGCTGACTGCAAGCTACCAGAGGACAAGACTAGATTTTTTCCCTGCTTATATGCCCAATGCCTAGCACATGGTAAACGCTCAATAAATGGTTGTTAATTAAACCAAACTTGCTGAATTCTGCTTTAGCCGATACTCTCATTTATCATCTGACACTGTTCCACGACTGGGAGTCTTGCTCCCAGGAGAGCAGCCATACTTTGGGTCGGGAATTTCATCCTGTATGTGTCATAAGTCAACACACGCACAGAGTCAGGCCTCCATCTCTGGCCAGGTGACTCTGAGTCCCCTCCACAGCACTCACAGGTATGGAAGGGTGTCCGGTCAGGCAGGGAGCGGGTTTTCCTTCGGATTGGCAATGACTTTTCCATCTCTTCTTTCAAGATCATCTTTCCCAAGTTGGAAGTAACCTGAGGAGGGAGAAAGGAAGATGGAGCCAAGACGTAGACACTTGTTTCTTTCTTTTCTTTTTCTTTCTTT
>NW_012114977.1:3291653-3297209 GCF_000951035.1 Colobus angolensis palliatus | reverse complement strand
CCATAAAATAAAAATAAATAAAAAAATCAGCTGGGTGAGGTGCTGGCGCACCCGTAATCCCAGCTACTCAGGAGGTTGAGGCAGGAGAATCATTTGAACCCGGGAGCAGAGGTTGCAGTGACCTGAGATAATGCCACTGCATGCCAGCCTGGGCAACAGAATGAGACTCCTGCACATGGGTGGAGGGTGAGGGGTGGCGAGATGCTACCTTACTGAGTTCCTCTCTCTGACGCTCCCTGAGAGCCTTCATTTCCTCTCCAGAGTCGTCATCTTCCTCCTCTTCCTCTTCCTCTGCTCTCCTCCGAGACGCCTTCCGCTTCCTCCATTCTGTCTCTAGGAGACACAAGCAAAGGCAGGCAGGGAGTCACTCGCCATGGGGTCAGTGTGCATTTACGTGGCGTAGCCTCTGTGCACTGCCCTGGGCTGGACCTTGATAAGACCACTACAAATTATTTTTTTAAAATAAAGTAGGGTGGGTAAGGTGACTCACGCCTGTAATCCCAACACATTGGGAGGCTGAAGTGGGAGGATCGCTTGAGCCCAGGAGTTTGAGAACAGCCTGGGTAATATAGTCTCTATAGAAATTTATTTTAAAAAATTAGCCTGGTGTGGTAGGGCATGCCTGTAGTCCCAGCTACTAGGGATACTGAAGTAGGTGGATTGCTTGAGACCAGTAATTCGAGGCTGCAGTGAACTGTGATGGCGTCACTGCACTCCATCCTGGGCAACAGAGTGAGACCCTGTCTTAATAAATAAATAAATATTTAAAAATAAAAATAAAGTGAGGCCTGGTGCAGTGGCTCACGCTTGTAATTCCAGCACTTTGGGAGGCCGAGGTGGGTGGATCATTTGAGGTCAGGAGTTCGAGACCAGCCTGGCCAACATGGTGAAACCCCGTCTCTATTAAAAATATAAAAAATAGCCAGGTGTGGTGGTGGGCACCTGTAATCCTACCTACTTGGGAGGCTGAAACAGGTAAATCGCTTGAACTCAGGAGGTGGAAGTTGCAGTGAGCTGAGATGGTGCCACTGCACTCTAGCCTGGGCAACAGAGCAAGACTCCCTGTCTCAAAATTAAAAAATAAGAGTCAGGCATGGAGGCTCATGCCTACAATCACAGCGGTTTGGGAGACTGAGGTGGGTGGATCACTTGAGGTCAGGAGTTCGAGACCAGCCTGGCCAACATGATGAAAACCTGTCCCTACTAAAAATACAAAAAATTGGCCAGGTGTGGTGGTGCATGCCTGTAATCCCAGCTACTAGGGAAGCTGAGGCAGGAGAATTGCTTGACTCGGGAGGTGGAGGTTTCAGTGAGCCAAGGTCACACCATTGCACTCCAGCCTGGGTGACACAGCAAGACTCCACCTCAAAAAAAAATAGGAAAATTAGCTGGGCATAGTTGTGCATGCCTGTAATCCCAGCTACTTGGGAGGCTGAGGCAGGAGAATTGCTTGACTCGGGAGGTGGCGGTTGCCGTGAGCCAAGATCGTGCCACTTCTCCAGCCTGGGTGACAGAGCAAGACTCCATCTCAAAAATAAAATAAAATAAAAATAAAGTAAAATAAGAGTAACATTTTCTCACCTTGCCATGAAGCTGGGTAGGCAACACACACATACACACACTCACGACTGACATTCAGTGGGTGCAGCAACATGAATGGAACTGGAGGGCATTGTCTTAAGTAAAACAAAGACACAGAAAGACAAAGACTGCATGTTCTCACTCATGAGTGGGAGCTAAATAGCGTGTATGCATGGATGTAGAGAGTTGGATGATGGACCATGGTGACTCGGAAGGGTGTGGGGGGTGGTGATGGGAAATTGCTTAATGGATACAACGTGCACTATTCAGATAATAATACCATAAAAACCCTGACTTCACCACTGTGCAATCCATGCAGGTAACCAATTACATTTGTACCCCATAAATGTATACAAATAAAAATTAAAATAAAATTCACTGGGGACCAAACCATCTATGATTTATCTTTCTGTTTCCCAGAGCTCCCATCACAGAGCCTGGGATGCAGAAGAAGTTTGATACATGTCTGTTGAGTCACAAAATAAATGAATGGAAAGTAAATGAATAACCAATAAAGAGGGTCACTTACATCAAGCGCTATGGGAACACAGAGAGTGGGTGAGCGACGAGCCTGGGGGCTCATGAAGGTGGGAAGAAGCCCACAAGGACACCATAGGGCAGGGGTGGGAGTGGGTTCGGCAGGAGCCAAGGCGAGGGAGTGCAGGGGTTTCCCAGACCTCCCATTCCCCTCTCCCCGTCTCTCCTACCCACGACAGCTAGAGACGGGGGGCATGGCCAGTAGTCAGTTTCGATTTTGGCTGGCTGGTTGGGATCCGGGGGCTGGGCTGCAGGGAACTTGGATGACTCGATGATGAGATCCTCGATGAGGTGCTTGGTCTGAGGGCTGCCTCCCACGGACTCTGCAGACAAAGACCAGGGTCAGCCAGGTGTGCCCTGCCCGAGGCCAACTTGGCTACCCTTACCCCTCCCTCTTCACACCTGTGAGGTCCTGCAGGTAAAAGGAGTGTACACACTGAGCACGGGGCACATGTGCTGCCGTGACGTGCTATCCTCCTGTCCCCCTCCAGCCAGCCCCCAGTCCCAGGGCATGGCCTCCCAGCAAGCAGCCGGAAGCGGGCTCTGGTGAGCCAGGGGCACCCTCACCTCTCTGCTTATAGATGGGTGGCTTCTTGTAGATGTTGGAATCTGGGCGGGAGGTCTCTGTGGGAGGAAGAAGAGACGAGGAGGAGGACATGCTGATGGCAGGGAGGCTGGGGCCAGGAGAATGGAGACGATGGACAAGGTGGGGAACTCACGGGCCCCTGTCAAGAGCCAAGACAGGGCTGGCATTCCTGGCACTGTCCCTCAGGGGTTTGGGACTTTTTACACTTTTCTGGCTGGGGGAGAGAGAGAAAAAGTGACAGGTCTCCCATCTTTGGGAGGGGTCCTGGCTTACTGGGGTCTACTTAGGTCTGAGGCGAGCATATACCCCAGAGAGTGGGGGACTGAGCGTAAGGGCACTGGGGTTCCTGATGGAGAAAGTCTTAGGAAACAATGCGGTCATGCCGAGAAGACCTACCAGGGTGGTGGAAATGGGGCAGGCTGGTCCGGGGAGTTCCAGTGGTTCTGGGGGCTGAAGCCTGAGAGATGATTCCAGGCGACCGGCTGTCCGCCCACACCTGTAGAGCAGAAGCGTGTGGCTCCAGGTCCCCCAACCCCCTCCAACCCACACATGCGCCCCCGTCAGCTCACACCACCCTTTCTATCCTCCCATCCTGGCAGGCTGCATCCCTCCAAACCCAGGGCAATGTTGTGGCACAGTTCCAAGGACCTACTGATGGTGCCTGGCCCAGGGAGAAAGGGTTGAATGAGGTCCTGGGTCCGACAGAATGATGGACACAGAGCTGGCCAGTGACAGCCAGGGGGGCCGCTGATTCAGGCACTCCCTGGGCTCTGCAGAGCTCAGTCTGATGTGTGAGGGGAGGGAGTCAGGATCCCCTTCAGGGCAGGGCAGGGCAAGTTGCAGGTGTGGGGCAGACTCACCTCCGGGGATGGTGGGGGGGATGTGGATTTGGGTGACAGCGAGCGCTGTGAATGGAGAGGGGTGGTCAGAGCTACAGGGGCAGATTCAGCCTCTTCCCTAGAACACCAGAGAGGCCACCTCATCCCCCACCCAACGCCGTATACTTTCCTGGCCAGCTTCTGGGCCACCTCTGCTTTCTTGGATCCTTCCCACAGTTCCCTGCACAAAGTCCTCAGTCTTCCCACAGGAGGCACAGAGAAGCATGCAAGCCTTGCAGCAGTGCGTCTAGGGCTCCGAGGGCCAACTCTTTTCTTTCTTCCTTCCTCTCTTCTCCTCTCTCCCTCTCTCATCTTTATTTTTTTCCTACTTCCTTTTTCCTTTTTCTTTCTTTCCTTGCCTTCCTCCCTCCCTTCCCTCTTTCCTTCCTCCCTCTCCACTTTCTTCTCTCTTCTCTCTTATTCTTTCTCCTCTTTCCCTTTCTCATCTTTCTTTCTTGTAGTCTCACTCTGTTGCCCAGCCCAGAATGAGTAGCTCTATCACAGCTCACTGCAGCCTCCCTTTCCCAGGCTCAAGGGATCCTCCCACCTCAGCCTCCTGAGCAGCTGAAACTACAGGTGCACACCACCACGCCTTGCTAATTTTTGTAGAGATGGGGTCTCCCTATGTTGCCCGGGCTGGTCTCAAACTCCTGGCCTCAAGTGACCCTCCCACCTTGACCTCCAAAAGTGCTGGGATTATAGGTGTGAGCCACTGTGCCTAGCCTGAGAACCAGTTGGTCCTGTCCTTAGAGCCTCAAAACAAATATAAGCAACAAGACCAAGAAGCATCCAAGGATGAGGTCGGGGTTCATCATGCAGGTATTGAAGTCACCCCATGGTCTAGCCCTCTGTAACTGGTCAGCCACCACACTACCCTGTCTTGAAGGCAGTTGATGAGGCCTTGCACTCTCTCCTGCACCTTGACTACCTTGTGTATGGATGGGCAGAGAGGTCACCTCTATTTTACAGGAGGGTAAACTGAGGCCACAACATCACACAGGTCCCTCCACTAGACTTTCAGCCCCCACACTCAGTGCTTCCAAACGGTTTCCACAAATCTTGCTCTTTGTGCCTCCTGTGTGCTGCTGCCATCCAAATGTGTCCACCCCTCTACATCTGAGCGACACGCCAGCCCAGAGCCCGTTCTGCCTGCTCTCTTGAACACTGGATGGACTGCCTGGCTGATTCCTGCGCACAGTTCCCTCTCTTGTTTTGCCGAGGCAGACCTCCAGGAAAAGAAGCACGGGAGGGATCAGTCCCCACCCAGTGTGGCTGGGGGGGGGGCTCCCCCCAAGTCCTGCCCAAGAGGAGCCCCCTCACCTCCCGGCTGCGGGGCAGCTCCACGTGTTCCAGCAGGGAATAAGTGAAGTGGGGCTCATAGATCATGAGGTCGGGCCGCTCGATGTCCAGGATGGCCTTGTCCTTGGGAATGGCAGCCAGGTCCTTGTAGCCCAGCACCTGATTGTCCATCTTGGCCTGAAGGGAAAGGTGCGCGTGAAACGGCTATGCTGAAAGCCTCGCTTAGGACACTGGCCTGGCTTGCTAGACTTACTTTAATTACTAAGAAAACAGACTGCCGTTGCAGACGTTAACAATTCTATTATTTTAAGAAATTAGTCACCTTAAAACATGATAGTCCTTTGCCTAGCACTTCGGGTGTAACGAGGCCAGACCAGTGGAAGGGGTATACGTGTGCTTCTCTGGGTTTCTGGGTTCTCTCTGACCGCCAGCACCGGCGGGACCACCACTGGGGAGGCTCCGCGGGAAGCTCCCCTAGCAGCCAGGGGTCTTCCCCCCTCCCCCCTCCCAGCCAGGAGGTGCTGGTGGCCGAGAGGGGTACTCACCACAATGCTGGAGGGAGAGCCAGGCACACTGGAATCTCGGGAGGGGCTCACGCTCCCGGGGGAGGTAAGTGGTTGCTGGGGAGAGCGAGAAGGCGGGTGGGTGGGCACGTGCGTGTGTGCGGGAGCGGGG
>NW_012114977.1:3286005-3290452 GCF_000951035.1 Colobus angolensis palliatus | reverse complement strand
AAAAAAAAAAGTCTTGCTTTGTTGCCCAGGCTGGAGTGCAGTGGTGCCATCTCGGTTCACTGCAACCTCCGCCTCCCAGGTTCAAGCGATTCTCCCGTCTCAGCCTCCGGAGTAGCTGGGATTACAGGCGTGTGCCACCACGCCTGGCTAATTTTTGTATTTTTGGTAGCAATGGGGTTTCACCATGCTGGTCAGGCTGGTCTTGAACTCCTGACCTCAAGTGATCCGCCTGCCTTGGCCTCCCAAAATGCTGGGATTACAGGTGTGAGCCACTGTGCCCAGCCCCACCTTCCTGCTTTTGACACTTTCCACTGCTTTGTCCACCTCTCTGCCTCCCAGGTGCCTCCAGCCTTCCAGGGCCATCCCAAAGCCGCTCCTCTGGGAGGCCTCCTGTACTAGTCTAGTCCTCATGGATCAACCCTTCTCTGAATTCCCGTGGGACTTAAAAACAGACCAATGTAGCTAAGCACTTGATTACGGGGAACATATTTTCCCCCTAACTAGACAGATTGCTGACTGCAGCAGGGTGAAAACAACAGTAAGAGCTATGTGGGAGGCCAAGGAGAGAGGATGGCTTGAGGCCAGGAGTTCGAGGCCAGCCTGGGCAACATAGGGAGACCTCGTCTCTAGCAAAAATTTTAAAATTAGCCAGATGTCGTGATGTGCACCTGTAGTTAGCTCAGCTACTCTGGAGGCTGAGGTGGGAGACTGCTTGAGCCCAGGATGTGAAGGCTGCAGTGAGCTGTGATCACGCCACCGTATTCTAGCTTAGGTGGCAGAGCAAAGAGCTGTCATTTATTCAATGCTCACTATGCGCTAGGTACTTTGAGAAACCCTTTACAAGGATTATTTTGTTTCATTGCCACAAAAACCCTATAAGGTAGACCCATTTACAGATAAGGAAATGGGCTCAGAGAGGTTAAAAATTTGTCCAGAGTCATGGAGTTGAAAATGACTGTGATTTCAGCATTATTCACAGTGCCTACCTAGTACTCAGTATCAGGTGAGAGTGAGGAAAGCTAGAATCTGCCAGATTTCTCAAGTCTGTTTGGATTTCTAGAACCATGGCACCTCCAAAACAACACTATAGTAGGCCGGGCGCGGTGGCTCAGGCCTGTAATCCCAGCACTTTGGGAGGCCAAGGCGGGTGGATCACGAGGTCAGGAGATTGAGACCATCCTGGCTAACACGGTGAAACCCCGTCTCTACTAAAAATACAAAAAAATACAAAAAATTAGCCAGGCGTGGTGGTGGGCGCCTGTAGTCCCAGCTACTCGGGAGGCTGAGGCAGGAGAATGGTGTGAACCCGGGAGGCAGAGCTTGCAGCGAGCCGAGATCGTGCCACTGCACTCCAGCCTGAGCGACAGAGTGAGACTCCGTCTCAAAAAAAAAAAAAAAAAAAAAAAAGACTCTGGCCATCAGTCACACAAGGTGTTGGTGCGCATGGAAAGACTCCATTCTGAAACTTTATACTCCTCTTGCCTTCTTAGTACTTGCTTTGTAATGCTTTTAAATAAGCAAAAAGAAGAATAAATTCTGGTACATACTTGAAGAGCTGTTAGCTCTCTCTCCTCTCTTATTTTTACTCTGTTTATAGCTAGTATCAAACTAGCTATACACTTGGCTTAGCCCTAGGGGCAAATGCTTATCCATGCATGCATGCATCTGTTCATCCATCCATCCATCCCTACATCCATCTATCCATCCATCCATCCATCCACCTCTGCATCCATCCATCCATCCATCTCTCCATCCATCCCTGCAATGCTGCATCCATCCATCCATCCATCCATCCATCCATCCATCCATCCATCCATCCATCCCTGCATCCATCCATCTCTCCATCCATCCATCCCTGCATCCATTCATCAATCCATCCATCCATCCATCCCTGCATCCATTCATCAATCCATCCATCCATCTCTGAATCCATACATCCATCCACTTAATCATGTATTGTTTTATTCATCCATTCAACAAATACTTCCTGAACACCTATTCTGCAATGAACACAGAGCAGGACTCTGAAGTAAGTCTTATGGAGAACAGAAAGATGAGTCAGGGGAGCTAAGCTGCCTCTCCAGAAATAAGGCATGCATCTAGATAACTCCCATGCAAAGTAGAACACTACATGTACCAGATAAGATAGTATAAAGCACTATGAAAAGTCATGGCCGGGTGCGGTGGCTCAAGCCTGTAATCCCAGCACTTTGGGAGGTCGAGACGGGCGGATCACGAGGTCAGGAGATCGAGACCATCCTGGCTAACACGGTGAAACCCCGTCTCTACTAAAAATACAAAAACTAGCCGGGCGAGGTGGCGGGCGCCTTTAGTCCCAGCTACTCGGGAGGCTGAGGCAGGAGAATGGCATAAACCCAGGAGGCGGAGCTTGCAGTGAAAAAAAAAAAAAAAGAAGAAAAGTCACAGGAGAGATTCCTCTTGCTGGGATGTCAAGAGAGGGGAAAGGGTTTATTGGAGGAAGAGGTATTTGAGGTAGGCCTTGAAAGATGCCCAGTTTGAGATCATGCAAAAATGGAAAAAGGGCCTCCTGACAGAGAAAGCAGCCTAAGGTGGGGACATGGGGATGTACTGGGCCTGCTTGGGGAACAGCAAATATGGCTGGATTGGAGAGCTCATGAGGTCGAGATGCATTTGGGACAGGAGGTTGAGGCCAGATTGTGGAGGCCCTGAACCCAGCCTAGGGTTAGGTCGTAATCCGTTGGCAACAGAGGGGCACAGAAGGCTCAAAAACTTTGTTTAAGCAAAGAAGTGACACAATTCAAGCAGTGTTTTGGGAAAATGAATCTGGTGGCAGCCTGACAGCCAGACTGGACAGGCAGAGCCGATCCATGTCCACAGGGAGACCAGTCCGGAAGCTGCAGCAGTAGTTCAGCAGGGCACTGTGAAGATCTAGATTTGGACAGGAAGGAGACAGGGCAAATTGGAGAAACCCTAGAGGCAGAATGTGCAAAGCAGGACTGGATCTGGGGCGCCCATGGGGGAGGCTGCAAGTCCGAGAAACTGGGAGAAGGAGAAAGGAGGAAGTCACTTTGACAGGTGAAGGTTGTGGTGGGTGCAGCAGGGGAACAGGTAGGAATGTCCAGGAGGAAAGGAACCTACAGAAGAGGCCAGGCTGGAACCAGAGATGTGGGAGCCATTTGCCTAAAGGTCGTAGTCCGAACACGAGATTGTCAAAGGAGAAAGAAGGTCAAAAACGGCATCCTGGGAACCTGGGGGACTGAAAAGAAATAGCCAGAGATGGCACAGTCAGAAAGAGACAGGAAAACTAGATGGCAGCTCCCAGGGGCCAGGGAGTCTCTAGTGAGTCTTTGTGTTTTCAGCAAAGGGTCTGATACACAGTAAATGTGCAAAACATATTGAGAGAGAGAATGAGAGGGAAGGAGGGATAGAGGGAGGGGTGAGAGAGTAGAACATCATGGAAGTCAAGCCTCACCATGGAGAAGGTGAGGAGAAGTGCTTTTCTTCCAGCTTGAATGTCAGGGCCATAGTGGCCTCCTGGTTAGGGACTGGGGGGTGATGGAGGTGCTGGCCAGGTGGTACAGCCATGGGGAGTGGCCCTTCCAAGAAGTGTGATAGAAGGGCAGGGTCATTTTGGAGGAGACAAGATTGGCCTAAGGCCTTTAATGTGTTTTTGCAGACAGCAGAGAGGGAACAGTAGACAGGAAAGACTGAGGCTGCAGGGGGCAGTGGGCACTAGGTGGGGGGAGCAAGATGGCAGCAGGAGGGAAGGGATCAAATTTATGGCCCAGTACAGGACTGGCTTTGGGAAGGAAGGTTTCCCGGAAACAAAGATAAGCTGGGCAGTGGCTCATGCCTATAACCCCAACACTTTGGGATGCAGAGGTGGGAGAATCACTTGAGCCCAGGAATTTGACACCAGCATGGGCAACATAGAGAGACCCTATCTCTACAAAAGAATTTTTTTTTTATTAGTTGGGTGTCGTGAAGTACGCCTATAGTCCCAGCTACTTGGAGGCTGAGGCAGGAGGATGGGTTGAGCCCGGGAGGTCGAGGCTGCGGTGAGCTATGATCATGTCACTGTGCTCCCTGGAAAGGAGAGGACAGGGAAAGAAGCTGGGTAACAACCATACAGGGCTTCCATTTTCCCAGCAAAAGTGAGAGATGGCGGCCAGGTGCAGAGGCTTATGCCTGTAATCTCAACACTTTGGGGGCCAAGGCAGGAGGATCGCTTGAGGCCAGGAGTTTGAGGTCAGCCTGGGAAATATAGTGAGCCCTGTCTTTATTTTTTTAAAAAATGAAGAATTATCGGGGCATGGTGGTTGCACATCTGTGGTCCCAGCTACTTGGGAGGCTGAGGCAGGAGGATCACTTGAGCCCAGGGGCTTGAGGCTGTAGTGGGCTATGATGACACCACTGCACTCCAGCCTGGGCAACAGAGTGAGACTCTGTCTCAAAAAAAAAAAAA
>NW_012114977.1:3284881-3285504 GCF_000951035.1 Colobus angolensis palliatus | reverse complement strand
AAAAAAAAAAAAAGTGATCCTCCCACCTCTGCCTCGGAAATGTTGGGATTATAGGTGTGAACCACTGCCCAGCCCATCTTTGTTTCAATTTAACCCTTACATTCCAATCCTGTGGGTTGGCTTGAATTGGCGAGTATCTCGAGTATCTCGTTTGCACATGAAGAAGTTGAGACTTGAACAAGTCAAGTAGTTGGTCAAGGACACAGTACCGTGTGGAATCTAAGCTCAGGTCTGTCTGACTTCTAAAACCATTCACCACGATACCGCCCAGGCAAAGCTGATGTTAGTCACTGAGCCCCTGGCCTCTCACCTCTGCTCTGTCCCCAATCCCTTCTTGCCCACAACCCCACTGCTGGGTCTTGTCCTTTAGCATCTGGGTCTGCTTCCTGGGGTCAGCCAGGCCCCGGCACCCTGGCGCCACCCCCTGCCATTTGTTAGAGAGCATGTTGGTTGATAAATTACTTCCACAGAGGCAGAAATTTGGTCCTACCCCTTGGGGGACATTTGCATGTAAACATGGGCCTAGCTTTAAGGCATAAAGTTTTTGCTGGTTAAATTTTAAGCTGTCAGAAGGCCAGCAGGGAAAATGTTTGGGGGTGGAGAAGAGTGTGTGTATATGTGTG
>NW_012114977.1:3281317-3284739 GCF_000951035.1 Colobus angolensis palliatus | reverse complement strand
GAGAGAGAGAGAGAGAGAGAGAGAGTCCTCAGCTTCTCTCAAATCACACCCTGCCTACTCCACCTACAAGCAGCCCCTTCCGTCAAAGCTCATTTCTCCCAGGTCAATGCCGGCTCACTCCACCTTGTCTCGTCCAGGTCCAGACCCCTCTCCCATCCATGCACCCTGCCTGCCTGTGCAGGCACCCGCAAGGTCCCAGCGACCTCCGTGCACAAAGAGCTAGAAAGGGCGAGCTGCAGCAGGAAGAGGGGAGGGATGGAGGAAGAGAGAGCACCGCAGAGGAAGGCAGGTCCAGGTGACGGAAGGGACAGCTCAACTGCCCCTGGCCCTGGTCGGACACCAGCCGGCTGCTCGCCCTCCATCTCAGCCCCACCCTCCCCCAGCTGTGTGTCCCTGCCTTATCTGAGCCGCCAGCCGAGCCCCACCTCACCCACCACCCTCTCCTCTCCACAGCTCCCCGGGATGTGGGTGATAAGACGCGCCCATTGGGCCTTCTGAGTTTGTGCCCACCCATCCTAGCGGGCTCTTCTTCCAGGCAGAAACTGATCGAGACCGTGGCTCCCCTGGGCTTTTAGAAATGAAACCTCCGCAGGTAGAATGGCAGCTTCGGGGTGGGGGGCCTCTGGTCTAGCTGTGCTCCTGTCTCCAGCCAACCACTACCTGCTTGGTGCCAGCCCCTGTACTCGGGACTTTCATACATCCTTTCTAAACCTCACACAAAACAACGTTCTCCTCATTTAGAGATGAACAAAAATGAGGCTGAAAGGTGAACTTGCCGAAGGCCACCCAAACAGAAGCCAAGCCAGAATTCCTACCAGGGCCTGCCTGAGGCCAAAGCCAAGTGCTCTTTTCAATGAGTACCAGAGATCCCACTTCAATCAAAATGTGGGACTTGGGGGTCCCAAGTGCTAACCTTAGACAGTGGAGCCACCCAGAGTCCTGCTCACTGATGGCATCTGTAGAAGAGCAGCTGGGAGTCTGGGGGCCTCTGGCTCTGGGCCACACAGGCCGCAGAGTCCAGCCAGGCTGGAGGCCAGCCGGTGCAGACAGTAAACGAATTATGAAATGAGGCAAGTCATCCAAGCGGGCTGGCATCTGGTGGGCAGGGAACTTTGCCCCGCTTCGCCTTCTCCTGTTCTGTTCACAGTGACTGCCTGGCCCTCTCTCCCTTTCTTCCTCCTGTCTTTCTGCTTTCTCTTCTGGCCCCTTTTCTTTGCTTTCTTCATCTTTTCTCCCTCCCTCCCTCTTTCCCTTTCACCCTCTCCCCCACCCGGCCCCACCCCCGCAGTTACTGTGGCAACAATTCAATGCCAGAAATAAAGGCAGGATCCAGCTAGGTCACCAGTTCCCAAAACAGCATCCCGGGTGGGGAGGGGCAGGGAGGGTGGAGCAGTGCAGCGCCGCAGGGCAGGGGCCAGGCGCTCCCATGGGTGCCGTGCATGTGTGTGATGTGGGTGGGGCAGGGCACCTTGCTCCCCCCTCCCCCCACTGGAAAAGGACACCAGGAGGCTGAGGCCTGCTCTGGGCCAGTGGCTCACCAGAGGCGTCCCTTACTTAGGCCAAGCCTGAACTCCGAGTCTGTCCTAAGGCTGGCAGAGCCTGGGGACTCCCTCCTCTTCTCCCAGTTTCTCCCTCTCCCCTACTCCAATGTTTTTTACCCTTGTGTCTGCTGGGATGAAGGTTCCCCTAACCCAGCACTACAGGGCACCCTCTCACACTCAGATAAAGGACCAGGCCTGGGTGGGTGGGGAGCCCAGAGTCCCCCTGCTCAAGGCCTGCCCTCCCCTGTTCTCTTGATAACAACAAAACCGGGCCCAGATGCCCCCTCCTACCTCTCTGGCCCACCCAGAGACGCATCTGTGCAGCCATCTTCTCCTCCTAGGTCTCTCTCTGGCTTGGTTTCTACGTTCCCTCTCCACTCTCCCTCTGAAGAGACCCGGCTTTCTGCTTTCTGCATCCTGCAGCCTCTCAGGCTGACTGCTCCCCCTCCATTTATAGCTGGTCCTGTTGTACAAGCGGGACTGGCAGAGCTGGGGGAGATGCAGCCTCAATTCAGCTTTCTGGATCCTGGGGCCTCCCCGTTCCAGTCCCCACAACACCCAGGAGCTCTAGAAGAGGGATTCTGCATACATCCACCCACGGGTGGACAACTTCACCCAGGAGTCTGACACCTGACCACGGAGAGGCCGGCAGCACGACACAAGATGGACAGGTGGGCACAGGCAGAAGCACCTGCGCTGAAACTGTTGCAGGACTGATGCACGTGGGGAGACTCCAAAGCCCTGCATGCCAGCTCCCGCCCCCACTCTCCCATCGAGGCCCCCTCACAGTGACACATGGTGCTGCCAACACCCGCTCGCACCCACCCACTGGTCCTCTCCCTGGCATCCATCCCAGAGTTGTGCACGTGTACAGCAACACACACAGAGCCCTCCACTTACCCAGCTCCGGAGGCCCTCCCTGGGCTCCCCATTCCCAGAGCCCGACTGCCTTCCTTGTCTTGGACCTGTCCCTGCTCCCCTGACTCTCACAACCAGGCAACCGGTCCCTGGAAGGGACACACCGGGTGTGTCTGCCTAAGATAGGGGGCTGGGCCTGCTGGGCCCTGAGGGACAGAGCTAGGGAGGGGAGCCCCAGAACCCTGTGGGGGCTGTATGTCTGCTCAGCCCTGGCCCCTTCAAGCATCCCAGTGGCGGGCACAGGGGGAGAACTGGGCTTGGGCCTGCATCTGTGCCCTGCCACAGCCTCACTCTTCACTCAGCCCCACCCCAGCCTGGCCAGTCACTGGCTGGGAGCAGGCTCTCCTCCCACTCCCCCTAAAAAGCAGGCTCCAGATAAATAGCCTCAGGCCCCTAAAGGTACTGCTCCAACCCCCAGAGCATGTGGAGTGGTTGTGGGGAGGCCAGCAGGCCAGTATTCAGCAGATAGGGAATGCTCCCCTGCCCACCCCGTGCCCCCACAGTCCATCCCTTCCACCGCTGGCCTGCTCAGCTAGGTGGGCCAGGCAGAGATGCTAACGAAGAGGGGATTGGGCTGGGAGCAGTTCTCATCCTTGGGATGAGGACACCCCAGGCCCCCTTCCCGAAATCAGAAGAAGGTTCCATTAGTCAGGCCCAGCTAGTCCCAGGGGCCGGCCCATCCTCCCACTGAACAGGGACCACCGTTGGCTCCCCCCAGATACCCTGCCGCCACCCAAAGCCTGGCTCACCAGCAAGTGCTGTGGCCCACAGTGCTCATAGAGGGGAGAAGAGGCGGAGACCCTGCCACCTACCTCTTCCCAGACAGTGTGGACCAGACGCTCTGAGGCCACAGAGGCCCGAGAGGCGTAGGCCAGATCCAAAGGCTGCCACTTCCCCCAGGAGCCTAGGTAATAGGCGTCTCTTCCAGGAACCCAGCCGCGCTTCCCCGGAGCACAAATAACA
>NW_012114977.1:3273573-3281176 GCF_000951035.1 Colobus angolensis palliatus | reverse complement strand
CCCTGCTTCTCTGCAAGCCACGACCGCCTGGATCCCCCGGAGCTGGGGAGTCCTTGTCTGGGGGCGGGCGGGCGGACTGCCGGCTCCCCCACGCCCTCCCCGCGCCCTCCCCACCTCCAGCTGATAGCGTGTGGCTGGCGAGGGTGTGTGTGTGTGGATGTGCGCGCTCTTCCACCAACGCTGCAGCTCAATCCATTTCAAACAAGAGGAGCATTAACCCAGCGTCATGACGAAGCAGAATCAGCCAGCTCTGTCCTCTCCCTTTCCCACACCCCATTCTGCAGCACTCACACTCACACACACCTACATGCACCCAGAGCCCCTCAGCCTCCTCCTAAACAGCCAGAGTTCAAGTTGCTGTGGGTGGTGGGTGGGGGGAGGGGGCTACTGATGACCCAGGGGGACAACGCCTGGTTTCTCCAGGCACCTGCACTTCCTACCCTATTTATGACCACCCCACCATCTGACAGCAGCAACTGAGGCTTCTGGGGCCCAGCCTCTCGAGGTGCGGGTGCAGGCACAGGCCTGAATTGGTTACCCAAGGATGAGCTCTCTCCTGGGAGGGCAGAATGGAAGGATGCAACCAGGTCCTCAGTACTGAGATGTGGGCTGGCCCCTTGATAACCTGAATCCCCTGGGAACTCTAATGGGATGCAGCAGAGAGAGAGAAGGACCCCATCTCTCCCTAGGGCGGCTTCATGAAAAAGGAGCTTCCTGACCGGTAACCCCTGGGTCCCAGCACAGAATTTACAGGCACGTGCCTTCCCTGTCTCTAGCAAAGCCTCAACCATCCCAGGAGCCTGTCATTGGCCTTTCGGGCCCCCTGGGCAGGACAGGGAAGGGCAACAAGCCTTGCCCTCGACCCTCGCCCTGGCCCCAGCATCCTCTCCACCTCCACACCGCAGACTTGCCTACCTAGGCAGCCCTCACCGTTGCCCTGGCAACCCTGCCCACAGCCGGTCAGCTGATGGTATCAGCTGTTGTTGGCGAAATCTAGAATCTGGGGAGGGGGCTCTGGGGTGTCTGAATGGAGAAGCACAGGGGGAGGGGCTTGAGGGAAGAGGCCAGGAGGGGACAGAATGTATCTGGCTGGTGGGGACAGAGAGACAGTAACCTGAGGGATGGGCTCCAGAGAGAAGGGAGGAAGGAGGGAGGCAGGTGGCTGAGAAGGGAGACAGAACACAGGCTGAGCTGCTGTAGCCGGGTGGGGGTGGCTGTGAAGGTAGAAAGAAAACCTGGGGGTGGGGGATGAAGCATGGGATCCATGGAACTGTGGAGAAAAAGGCCAGGAGAGTGATGTGGGAGGGGGCATACCTTTAATGTGGCAGGAAGGGGCACAGCCTTGGAGGAGGAGCCACCCCAGCCATTGCTCCACAACCAGCCCGGCCTCAGCCCAGCCTCTCGGCTTTCTGTACCTTCAACCCCACCCTTACTTCCCTGTAATCAGGGGCTGAGAGGCAGAGAGGAAGCCCCAGCCCCACTCCAGCCCTACATGATCTCTCAGTCCCTCCAGCTGACCAGGTACCGGAGGCTTTGACACCTCAGCCCTTTAGGATTCCTGATCCCTGCGGCACCGACCTGGGTTCCTCCCCTGCCGCCGCCCCTCCCCCACCAGGCCCCACCCCAGGAGAGGAGAGCTGTCTTCTGGTGCGAGGGTCCCCAGAGGTAGAGCTGGAGTGAGCTGATGCCAGGAAGGACACTGTGGCCAGGGGCCTGGAACGAGGTGGGTGATGAGGAATGTGTAGGACCGCTTGGCCTGGGAGGAGGGGTGCCTCCTCCTATCGAAACCAGCACGTGTAGGGCCGAGTCGGGGGAGTCAAGGGGAAAGGGGGGAGGGGAAAAGGAGGGGAGGGTGCTCGGTACCTTCAAGGGCCCAGGGCGTGGGGCAGGAGCGCAGCAGCCTCCTCGGTGACATACACCTCCATCCCTCGGCGCATCTCCTCTCCGCCTCCCGTTGCCAAGACAACCTGCCGGCAGCTCAGGCCCGGCTCAGCTGCGGCGGCAGGGAGGGGGGAGGAGGAAGCTGTGGCTCCTGCTGCCTCTTCCTCAGAGATGGAGGGAGGCCTGAGGGTGTGTCCTCAGTGCTGCCACTGGGGGTTAGGGGACAGCTTCAGGAGCTAGGGTGCCCAGTGAACCCCACCAAGTGCCCCATCCCCCCACTTCCCTTCATAAGGCTCTAGAATTGGCTCTAGGGGTGACCTCAGGAGAACCCTAAAATAGGGCCGGAGAGCAGGCCAGTCTTGAAGAGTGTGCAGCACTGGGGAGAGTCACTACTCCAGGAAGCCCAGTGTGGAGCTCGGGACACTGACAGACAGCAAGACAGGGACAGTCCTTGTGGTGAAAGGCCAGAGGGGTTGCTCCAGCAGGGTGCAGAGGCCCCTGGGCACTGGCTGCACTGGGCACTCGGCTGCGGGCCCCACACCTCTGCCGTCTCTATGTGAGCACCTTCACCTGGTCCCAAAGCCTCTCTCATTCCACTGAGAAAAGTCAGGGCATGGGACAGCTCTTTTCCAATCCCTCAAGGCCCCATTCCCACTGTCCCCCACCACGCCCGAGTCTCACATTCTATTGGAATGTCCCTCCATGGGTGGGGCGGCCGGGCCACCTTGGGCAGGAAGAGTGATCAGCCCAGCCAGGCCTGGACCCAAGGGGATTGCAGAGTGAGAGCTCCCTCTGTCGACCTGAGGAGTGGTAGCTGCCAAGGTCATTTTGCTGCCAGGGATTTGGGCTGTGTGTGTGTGTGTGTGTGTGTGTGTGTGTGTGTGTGTATTGGTGGCGGGCCTTCAGAGGGGAGGCAAGGGGACCCTTCTCACCCATGCCATCCTCTGCCCCCACCTCATCACTGTCCTTGTCCCATGGAAAGACTCACTCTGCCTCCAGCCTCCTCCCCCTGGGAAGGCCTCTGACCCCTCAAGGCTGGCTGAACTGAACTCCCCCATGGCTTGTCTGAAAGGGGAGGTTCTCCCCTTGAAAGCTGGCAACACTGAACAACAGGTGCCTGTTGGCTCGGGCCCCAGGCGGGTGGGTTTCCTCAGCTCTGCTCCATACCCAGCAGGCAGGCGGTGGCTGCCAGGGCTCTCGTACCTTTGGAAGTTCAGGAGTTCTCAAGACCTTGAGGATGGGCGCTGGTGTCCACAACACGGGGCCAGGGTTCCTGTGTCTCTCAGGCAGGGGGGTCCCAGGCCCCCTGACGCCCCATTCTTGGCTCCTTTCCCCACAAGGTCACTGGTGCCAGATGTCCTGGGCGGACTCCCGCCCTGCTGCCTCCTCCCTCCCCCAGGCCCTCTCGATAGGCTTCTCTGTCCACGTCTGGTCTGTCTCACTCCAGTGCCCCCTGGCCCCACCCCACACACCAACCTGCTGGGTGGGGGAGCTATGTAAATATTAACTTCTGGAGAGGTAGAGCCAGGGCACCTGGATACTCAGGGAGGAGGGAAAGGGTGACAGAGACCTGAAGAAAAAGAAGGATGAGGGCCCCAAAGTCACCATTCTCATCAGAGATTGGGAGCCATGTGCCCCTGCCTCCGGGCATTGGACTCTGCTGCCCGGACCCCAGAGCCTCCACTCCTCCAGCAATGCTGCCACCAGACCACTGCGTCGGGCCCCCGCAAAGCCCCTCACCATCTTCTCCCTGCCACAGCATAAGGACCAAACTCTTCATCATTTGATCTAATCACTTCCTGCCACTTCTCTACACAAATTTCAGCTGCAGCCAGGTAGACAGACTGTTCCCCTTCCCTGGAGCACACCTCCCATTTTCCCGCCTTGATTCTCATGCCCGTTTTTCCGTCATTTTCTGCTCTGTGCGTATTTTCTGCACTGAAATCATGCAAACCCCAGGCCTTCCACAAAGCCCCCGCAAGCACCCCGGCCTGTGCTCTCTCCTGCCCCAGAACCCACGATGCATGGGCAGGGGAGGGAGTGGAGAACCTTGCATGCAAAGTGTGGAAGCCGGGCAGAATCTAGAGTGCAGTGCTCACTAGCTGGGAGACCATGAATGGCCTGGCATCTCTGAGTGTGAACTCATCCACATGTGCTACATGGGAACATCTCACCGCCCTAAAGAAGGAGTGCAAGCAAATGTGCCCTGACTGTGGCCTAGCACATCTCCTGAGCTCGGTACATATTAGTTTCCTTATTTCCAATCATTCTTGTCTCCCCTTTACGTCTTTGGGACGTAGGAAAAACAAACAAAAAAAAAGTTGCTTTGTTATGTCATGTGTAAAAGAGGGATTTCCAAAAGTCCCATCAAAGAACAAATAATTGCCTTTTTATGGGTTTATCCCTCCAATTAAATTTCAAGTGCCTTGAGAGCTCTATCTTGTCTATCTTTTTTATTAACGGAAGGATTAGCCCAGGGCTTGAATGTTGTGGCAGAAAAATAAACATTGGGACTAACTGCTTAAGCCCCGGCCCCACCCACGTCTGCCAAAGAAGGTGGGAGAAGGCAGGATTCTGGCCTCTCTCCTGCCTCCGCCTAGAGGGACGGTGGGGTGTTGGGATAATGACTTCTTTCTGGGGCTTCAGGTGGTGCATTTCCTCAATAAACATTTACCCTGCGAACATACTGTGCTGGGCAGTCAGGGAGGAAAGATGGACTATTTCTACATCTGGGGCACTTGCTGTTTAGCGGAATCATGACAAGTACATACATCATGACAGTTCTGGACTAGCTGTGACATGTACCATAAGGCAAGGGCAAGTGAATGGCTGGCAAGACCAGTGGCAGTGGAGACTGTTGCTCCTCCCCGGGTAGTGCCGAGAGCCTATGGAGCAGAGGAGGAGCCTGCGGTCTGGGGGTGTGCGTGTGTGTGTGCGCGCGCACGTGCACGCGTGTGCTAGAGCAGGACACGACAGGTGGCAGGAACCCTTCGAATGAGGATGGGGACATGCTTGCTTGATAGAGTTTCAGTTTTCCAACATTCTTAAATGGTAGTTGTGGGGCTAGGGCCGAATGGGGAGACTGGACAGGGCTGGACAGGAGTCTTAAAGATGACGCTAAGGAGTTTGGCCGGGATAGTGTGGCCTGGGTAGAGCTGTGGTTGTGGTAGGGAAGGTAAGTGGAGCAAACTCGGATGTACTGGAGTAGAGGGCAGTGTTGGGAGGCACAGAGATGATGTAGGGAGCGAGGGGAGATTTAGACAGATCCCAGTGAGGTCTGGCCACAGTGCAGAGCCCCAGAGTTTGGGAGAGAGCAGTCACGCGCAAGGAGGGCAAGGAGGCGGTGGCTGAGATGCTGAGGTTGCTCAGAGAGGCAGCTGGCAGACGGAGAGCAGAGCGGAGGGAATCCTGGGGAAGGGTCCTCTGTGAGGAGCTGGGAAAGAGAAGCCAGGCAGGACAGCCAAGGGCAGGCCAAGGGGGGTGGGGTTTGGCTCGAGGAGAAACAGTTCTTTACCATGGCAAGTGCTTGACGCTGAAGACACTGAGGACTGAGGCAAGGCTTTCGGCTTGGTCCCTGGAAAGTCACTGTCTCAGTGTCAGAGGGACAGGGTTGAATAGACTGATGTAAGTGGAACCAGTTTGTGTGGCCTAAAGAATGAGAGAATGTCTCCCTCTGACGACCTGCTTGGCTCCCCTCTGCCTCATCCGGCTGTTTGGAGGACGGGATGGAGAAAGGGGAGGTCAATTTGTGAGCCATTCTTAGTGAGAGTTCTTGGTAATCCCAAACTGGCGTGAGATTTGAGGCACTGGTGGCCGCTGCCGCCACCTCCGTCCACCTGGTCACATACTCCCCTAAAGGGGTTCATGTTTCCCCAACAGCAAGGGGCTATTAGCAATTAGCTCCCTGTGGCTACTCCATGCTCACACCTGCATAGACCCAGGCACTCAGAGGCAAGCAGGGTTGCTGAAGCCAGGTGTGGTCTGAGGACCTGGGGGAAGTCTCCTTCCTTCCCACCGCCTAGATGTGCATGTTCAAATAGTCCATTTGAAGTGCCATCATTAGGGATCTATTCTTTTGGCTTCTTCCTTTTAGCATCTTCAAAGTCACCACTAGTTCAGGGGGAATGAGCTGAACAGACTTCCAGAGCCTGAAGAGCCACCTGGGGCATGGCAGCGCCTGGACACTGGGCAGAGGCGCCAAGAGGTGTGGTGAGGAGAAGGCTCGGAGTCCAGCCAGGGACCCAGGGACCCAGCGACCCAGGGCGAGAGCAGGCGCTGGACACCTCGGGGATGGGGTGGGATGAGGGCACTCCCTGGGACAGCACAGGCCTCCGGAGCGGTCCTCCCTCTCCCTTCTCTGTCCCTCCCTGCCAGGTCTCACCTCAAAAAGCAAGAAAGAAAACAGTGAAAGCTTTCTGGAGCCAGCCCCCAGAGGCCTGTCGGTGCTGGGGAGGTCAAAGAGAGGGAGGGAGGGGCCGGAGAAAGGCCGAGAAAAAAGCAGAGGCAAGACAAAGGGCCCCGTCCACCTTTGAAGCCGTCTCTAACCCGAGCGAGGGAGGGGCGGGGGTGGGCCGGAGACCCCGGCTAGCGGGGAGGCAGTCTAGTTTTAAAGAATGTCTCAAATTCCTGCGGAAATCAGAGGGATTGTAAGAGGCCCCCTCCCCAACACACCTCCTTCCCAGCCTCCTCCCCAGCCACCCCCCAAAGTCCAGTCCTCTACACCTGGGGGGCCCCCAACCCTTTGTCCTCAAGTAATTGCTGGGTGTTTCCCCCGTTAAGTCCCATTGAACTTGCCAGTTATCAGCTGTGGCTCCAGACCACCCTCCCAACACACATCCCAGAAAACTACCCCCAACACGGCGCGGTCTTCACTGGGATTAAGGCTCTTTGTGATGGGGGAGAGAAAAAAGTAACCTGGTGAAAAGTAATTATGACGAGCAGTAGGGAGAATGTCTGTCCCAGGGCCGGGGACCTCCCTCTTGGCTGCCGCTGTCCCCACCTTCTAAATTGCCCCGTGGTGGGGGTGTCAGACTCTGCGCCAGCCCTCGCCATCAACTAGGATCGTAGCTGCACCCACCTCCCATTTGCACTGGACCAGGGCCCTTCCCCACTTCCTCTTTTCTTATTTTTAGGCCATTCTAGGGAGCAGAGAGGAGAAGGGATGTCTTTCATCCTTCCCTCTCCATAATGCCCCTCCTCAAGGTACTCTCAGAAGGAAGAGGGAGGGGAGGGGGTACATCCTCATGAGAGAGGGCTCAGTGAGGGAACCGGAAACCGAGGCTGGGGGTCATCCTCAGAAGAGAGGGCTCAGTGAGGGTAGGGGAAACTGAGGCTGGGGCCCCGACCCCAGAAGAGAGGGCTTGCTGAAGGTGTTCCCCCTGAAGAGCTGACCTGTTGGGGGGGGGTGGTCCCTGCGAGGAAGGACCTCCCCCTCGACAAAATTAAAAGCCAGCGCACTGAAGAGGCGGGTTTTATCGCCCCCGAGTTCCACTCCCCACACGCACACCTGGAGGCCCCTGGGAAAGCCCACCGGAGAAGCTGGGGTGGGGGCAGGGCCGCCCCTTCCTCCCCGCCCCTCGCTCCCCCTCCCCCCTGGGCCATCCGGGCCCGGCCGCTGCCTCTAATTGAGATTTGCCCTCAGGTGTGGCCCCCGCCCCGGCCCCGCGGGGATCCGGGAGGACAGGGGACGCCTTCTCGCCCCCTCCCCCTTCCGGCCGCCCAG
>NW_012114977.1:3266640-3273173 GCF_000951035.1 Colobus angolensis palliatus | reverse complement strand
CCGCTCCTGCACCTGCCGGGGCCACGCCCGGCCGGGGACGGGCAGGCTCGTTTCCAGGGGTACTCGGTGGTCGGATCCCCCACCCCGCTTCAGATAACCTATTTGCAGGAAAATGGTTTTATTCCGGGGCTGGGAGTTGGGGGTGGGGTGCAGGCCTGGGTCGTGGAATGTGAGGAGTGGCCAACCCTCTATTTTCCTCTCTCTCTCTCTCCCTCTTTCTGTTTTCCTGAAACAAACAAACAAACAAAAGTCCCTTCCTACAGTCTGGCCAGGAGGAGTTTGGGGGCTGGGGGCAGACTGAGGGAGATCCGGGGAGCAGATTCTGAGGACAGCCACCTCCAGACAGTTGTCTGCAAGGCCTTCAGTCGCTGACCTTTCAGCGGGCTTCAGAGCCCGGCTGGGAGGCCGGCAGAGGCTGGCGGCCTGAGATCAGGGTGACACTCAGTTCCTCTCCAGGGCCTGCCACCTGTCCGGGAAGGGTGCACTGTACCAGCCGCCCCGGGGGCACTGGCCTGCCCCTTCCCAGCGAGGGGTTCGGATGTTTGGCGGCCCTCAGGGTCCTCCCTGGGGGATCTGGCTCCCCTCCAGCCACCCCAGCCCAGTCCTTGGATTAAGAAGGGAGGGGGGTGGGGAGGCGCCCAGGGGCTGCTGCCCCCTGCCTCCCAGACTACGTGAGGGGCTGGGGCCGCCGCGTGCGCTTGGTCCGGCGGGTGGGGGCGGAGCCCACAAACTCGAACTGCTTCTGCTTCTCCGCGTGGTTAGGGAAGGGCAGCTGGCCCTGGTAGAGGCGCTTGATGAAGTGGGCCTCGCGCTGGTTCTGGCGGCTGCGGGAAGCCTGGCGGGGCCGCCCCTGCCTCGTGAAGGCCATGAACCAGCCCTCGTGCCGGGCGTTCTGGAAGGCCGTGTAGTTGTTCTCCAGCACGATCTCCGTGAACACGCAGTCTTTGCTCTTCCCGCTGGGCTGTGGGAGAAGCAAGGACAGGAAGGGCATTTGTCCACCTACCCTGGTCTGGGGTGTTGCCCTTAGCGCCTATTTTGGACGACTGAGGAGGGACAACAGGAACAACGGGGCCGTGAACCCAGGTAACTCTGCCTGGTGAGATGGCATCCTAGTTAGAGGCAACCGTGGCCAACGCAAACAGGCTTTGTGGATCTGAGTTGTAGGCTTGTCATTTAGTGGTCCTGTACCAGGCTGGGCCTCAGCTTTCTGAGATGCAGGTGAAGATCAAGGTCCTGCAGCAGTTCCCAGTATGCCCGGGGCCCTTAGCACTGAAATGCTCATGGAGCCTAGGTGAGTGGTGCTGCTGAGCATGGGAGAGGAGGCAGCAGCCTCCAATGAGAAGAAAGAAGGGTGTCAGTGTGGCCACCCATCCCACCCTGTCAGCAATCAGGGGTCTGTGCCCATTTCTACAGACAAGAAGCCTGAGATTTGACAAAGATAAGCAAACCAGAGGTCATTTGGTCAGCAACAGCCGAATGGGAAGATGGGATTGCCTGGTTTCAAAAGAAGTGGAATTCTCCCACCCAGCAGGACTGGGCCCACTGTGCGCTTCAGTTACAGGAGCAGCTGCTTAGTGTCTGTCTTGCTAGCTGGAGCCCACTGGCCCCACTGAACTTCGGGGAGTTCCTGTCTTACATCTTTGCCCCACTTTCCACCCTCAACAGCCTTTAGTCCTCCACCCAGAGGCTGCAGTGTCAGGTAGATGCTAAACTCTTACTGATGCCTGCTGGAGAAATACTCCTGACATCAGCCCCACAGATCCCAATGGCTTGCCAGTCTCCTCAGAGGGCTAATAGAGTCCCGGGGACTCATTTAAATAGAGAAACCAGACCGGCTCAGTGGCTCACGCCTGTAATCCCAGCACTTTGGTAGGTTGAGGTGGGAGGATCGTTTCAGCCCATGAGTTTGAGACCAGCCAGGGCAACATAGTGAGGCCCTATCTCTAAAAAAAAAAAAAAATTAGCTGGGCATGTGCCAGCTACTACTTCAGAGGCTGAGGCGAGAGGATTGCTTGAGCCCAGGAGTTCGAAGCTGCAGTGGGCTATGATTGTGCCACTGCACTACAGCCTAGGTAGCAGAGCAAGACCCGGACTCTAAAATAAAATAAAGAAACCAGAGAGGGTGGGTGGGCTGAGAGTAGGATGGGAAGTCTTTACGCAGGAGGGTGTGGCTCAGAGGAGAGAGGGGAGCTTGATGCCTTATATGTCCCCACCCCAGTAGGGCTGACTCTGTTACTGTTTCCAGTCTCCCAGCCTCACCTTCCCGATGAGCTTTCCCCTCTTGTTCATACAGATGTACTTCTCGCTCTCAGCCCCTTTGATGCGAACCCGGCTGCCAAATGTGTCCGTCTCCACTATGAGCTTGGCTGTGGTGGGGAAGGGGAGAAAGACCTCCGTCCATCGGGGCTGCCAGCCTATGGCTACGGCAGGTGACCACCCAGCCACACTGACCTCCAGACTCAGGCGAAGGGGTTGGGGACGCTCAGGCCCTTGGGGCCCTCAGCCCTGACACAGGATCTGGGGATGGACCAGGAGGTGAGGCAGGGCGGAAGTGAGGCAGAGTGGAGGTGTGGGTGGCCTGAGGGGAGGGCCAGCTCTCACCAAACTTGTTGCCGTCCTCAGCAGTGGCGGAGATGCGACGCCCGGTGACCTGCACGTGCTTGCCACTGGTCCGGCTGTAGAGCTGGTACTCGCGGATCTGCCGCCTGCTCAGCTGATCGGTCATGGCGCCCTGGTCCCTCACATACTGGTTAAAATTAGGAGACGGGTGATTCTCCCCCTTTGCGGTTACCAAGGGAAAAATAGTGTCAATTTGCTTTGGGTGACACCACCACTGGTCCATCCAAGGGAGAGGGGTGAGGAGGTAAATGTATTGGGGACAGGCCAGTTGCCCTGCAGAGTGAAGTGGGCATGTGGCCATAACCTTCCCAGGCCCCTGGGTGAGCCGGTCATAACCTCTTGGCTTTGCGTCTACCTTACAGAAGGGACTGGGGTCTGCCCAGGCTGGGGGACACTTATTGACAGAGCACAGCCCTGGAATCAGGATTCCGGGAGCTGGAAGGAGCCCTCAGGGTTCTATCCCATCCTCATATTCTATGAAGGAGGTGCACGGGGCACACAGCTCATTAGGGACAGAACCGCTGTCCCTGCCTCTTAGACCAGAGCCTGTCATCTCCCCCAGAACTCCAGGGACATGCTCCATTAGCCAGGACAACCAGATTCCTTCCTCATCCTCTCCACTGGCCTTGAAAGACCCCGTGCCCAGCACACAGGGGCACAGAGCAGATGGTGCTGCGAGTTAGGGTTACCAGAGAGCATGTGGAGGACTCAGAAAGCTCCTGCAGGGTCCCGTGAGCATTTCTTCGAAGCACTAACCGTGGAATCCTGAGCTCATACCCATCTTCTCCCTGGCCTCGCCCCCAGGTGCTCAGGGCCCTTCCAGCGTTCCTCCCTCCTCTATGGGCTGGAGCTGGGGCTGGGCACTATGGGAGAACAGGCAGGCAAAGTGCCTCCTTAGCAGAGGGAGGCAGAGGCAGCACCAAGAGGACAGGCACTATCAGCAGTGGCCCAGTGGCTGCCCTTGCCAGGCGGCTCCTCAGCCACAATGTAACAGAGGCTCCCGGCCAGTTGGTGGGATGCGCCCGCCCACCTGCTTCCCCTTTGGGTTGGGGGAGAGGAACCATTTCCCCCCACACACTGTGCAAAGCCAGGAGGAGTACCGCCTCCCAGTTAGGTCTCTCCTTATCCATCTGTAAGGCTAAGTGGGAGAGACTCAGAGTACTTCTTCCCCTCCATCCTGCAAGGTGTGACCCAGGCTAGGTTTCCTGGCTGCTGACAGCAGCCTCAGCTCCGGCAGGAGAATGCACCTTTTCTGTTGTTTCTCTCTACCTGGATGCTGCTGCCTGGGACAGCTTTTCCAATCCCCTGCCCCAAATCCCTAATTCCACCTTTATCCCAGGCCCAACCTCAGCCATCTGGACACAGCTAGACCCAGATCAGCATCTGTTAGGGGCCACTCTCTCCTAGGGAGGGGGTGGGAAATATCACCTTTGAGGCGGGGGGATGAGGGAGCAGCTCTCAGAGCTGGATGTTTAACCTGCGCAGGGTTCACACTTCCTGTGCACCACTGCTCATTTCCAATTGCAGCTCCCCATAGAGCAGCCTCTGCTCAGCCTCTGCAAGACCTGCCCCTTGCCCTACCCTGGAGCATTTGGGGTGGGGGACCTGCCCAGCCTGCCCCTCCCTGGCCTCCCTTCCAGGGGGTGGGGTCCTGCCTATCCCAGTCCCACCTCCTGGCCCAGGTTCAGGCCCTCCGCCCCTCTTGGCCGACGGCCTCCTCTGGCAGTCTGTTCCAGGTCAGGAGCAGAGAGCGCCCCCCCCGAAGCCCCCTCCTTTCCTTGTCCCCTTCAAGCCTTTCACAAAGGCAGCCCCACGCCCCCCCACAGCCCACAACCCACAAGTCCCTCTCCCCGCGGGACCTAGCCTGTCCCTTTCATGTTCCCGCTGCGGGAGGACCTCCCCTTCCACCACTGCAGACAGCTGCTTGTCAGACAGCCCCTCAAGCATGGCTGTGGTCCGGCCTGCTGGCCCCCCCTCCCAGGGGGGTGAGGGGGCACTTCAAGGGGGAAAGGACCGCTTTGCCACCTTCCCTGAGTCCTGAATGGGGCCTCAGCCAGGCCATAAACGCCCGGCCAGCCGCACCATTGTGCTAGTTCCCCTCCAGAACAGGTTGGGCCCACCCCCAGCCCCCTCCCAGCCAGGCTGGGGGCTTTCTTCTGGCTCCCCCTGGATGTGTGAAGCAAAAGGCCTGGAACGGGGCTGGAGCAAAAGGGGGAAGAAAGGGGGGGGGAGTTGTCTCTCCCTCTCCCACCCCCCCACTGCTTCAAAGGCTGCCCCTTTCCCTCTCCCAGAGAAAAGGCATTTACCTTCAAAAAAAGTCCCCACTGGATATGAAGAGAAGCGGGCCTCTGGCCTGGGAAAGCCAAGCGATCTCTCCCCAGAGCGGTTCTGGACCAGTGCATTTTAATAGCTGCACTTTTATGGAGGATCACAAAAAAGGGAGCAAGCCTCGCACTGGGGAATGAGACTTGGGGGTGGGAGGTGTGCATGGAGGGAGGTGGGGGGCCGACTTGGGGTGGGGGAAGTGTGGAGAAGCAAACCCTGCATCCCGTCCCCAACAAACCTCTTTGGGCTTGACCTCTGTGCCCTCCAGGTGAGGAGTCACCTCACCCTGGCCGGGCGTTCCTGACACGCTCACGAGACCCCCACCCTGGGCATCCGTACTGATGGGAGTGGGGTGGTGAGAGGGACATACGAGTGGTTTTGCATCAAAACCTGTCCTTTCAGGTACTGGCAAACCCAAGCCTCACCTGAGCCATCACCTCCACCCGCTTCCAACCACTCCAGGCTCCATCCCTCAAGTCCGGAGTGCCCACGCAATTAGCCTTCTGGGGGAACCCAGTGGAGAGGGAGGGAGAGGAGCAGAGACCCAGGGGAAGTGGGGAGGGTCCTCAGAGGGAGGACAGAGGTAAAACCTCAGTCAGCCCCCTTCCTTGCCCTCCCCATCAAAGGCTCACTCCCCTCCAAACCTCAGTGCCTCCTGAACCCAGGGAGAGGCCAGACTCTGCCTCTGTCCACCTGAAAGGAGCCGGTCCCCTGCACCCGCCCTGGTTAGGTGGGGTGGGAAAACGGGGAAAGCCGGTGGGAACGCCTGCCTACCTGAGTTTGACAGCAGAGAATCAGCAGCTGTAAGCACCTGTGCGGGGAGAGGAGGTAAGCCCAGGTGTGGGTGCCAGCCACAAGCCTAGGGTGCACCCAGGCCCCCGCCCCCGCCCTGCCAGCCCTGCACACGCACGCATGGGAGTCCCGGGAAGAGGAGGACTGCCCTGAGGCTGGAAATGGCAACAAAACTTCAGTGGAAGAGGTAGCACACTTACAGAGTGAGGTTGGGCAGCAGGCGGGCGGCTCCCATCGCTGGAGAGGTTCCTCAGGCAGTTGCCCCCCTGCCCCCAAGCTCAGGAGCAGATGTGGGAAGTCCCCAGGGGTAGAGTCCCAGAGAAGCCAAGGTCTCTCCGAGCCACAGGTTTTCAGGGGGGCGAGGAGGAGAGAAAGGGGAGGAGGAGGAGGAGAAAAAAGAGGGAGGAGGAGGGGGAGGAGGAGGGCGTAATTGGGAGACTGAGGTATGAGGTGTCCACCTTCCTGGCCAGTGAGGCTGCAAAGCAGATGCGGGTGGGGGCGTGCGCGCTGTGCCCTCTGGGCTGCCAGTCTCTCCTGGGCCACCCAGTGCAGAGATGGAGCAGTGGGGGCCTTCTGAAGGAGGTGGCCCTGCTGTCTCCTGCTCTATTCCTGACCCTCACAGACTGGCCAAACTGGACGCAGGCAAACTCGATGTGTGGCAGGCAAGGGAGGGGGAGCCCCTCCTCCCCTCTCCGGGTCTGTGTCTCCTGCCCTCAGGTCTGGTGCCCCACCTCCCCAGTCTCCTGCCCTCAGGTCTGGTGCCCCACCTCCCCAGTCTCCTGCCCTCAGGTCTGGTG
>NW_012114977.1:3253207-3266590 GCF_000951035.1 Colobus angolensis palliatus | reverse complement strand
AGGTCTGGTGCCCCACCTCCCCAGTCTCCTGCCCTCAGGTCTGGTGCCCCACCTCCCCAGTCTCCTGCCCTCAGGTCTGGTGCCCCACCTCCCCAAGGGTGAGCTGCAGGTGTCAAGCGGGGCTGGGGTCTCTGGTTCTGGCTCTGGAGTGGAAATTCCCAGAAGCAGCCTTAAAAGGAGGAGTCTCCCTCCAGGGGGCAGGGGTGGGCTTGGCTTGGAGCAGCTGATTGCCTGGGAAGGAGCGGTTAAGGCTGTCCTGACCAGCAGCAAATACTGGGCACAACAGGTTGGGGGTTAGAGGTGGGTTGGCAGGTATAGATGGAGGTCTAGGAAGAATCCCAATGGAGAGGTGCAAAAGCTGGCCTGAGACAGAGACTCAGAGAAGAGCGGGGTGTCCTGGCCTAAGCCCCTTTTCCTTGGGCTTCTGTAGTTCCATCTGAGAAATGAGGACAGGAATGCCTCAGGGTGTTGGGGGGTTTAGTGTGAAATCAGCGCACAGCAGACTTCAAGAGGTCCCAGCTCCACTCACCATTCTGCATCCTCTTCCTCCCAGTGCCTGTCCCTGGAGCCTCTCTGAGCTAGGAGCAGCTCAGAGTCCCCTCCCTGTGTCCCGTGTTCCTGAGCAGCTGCCTGGGATGAAGTGCCTACCAGCCTCTTCCCCTGCCCTCCGGTCCCACATTGCTCGGTACAATGCCAGGGACTAGCCCATTTTGCCGATGAGAAAACTGAGGCACGCTGGGAGGTAGTTTGCTCAGAATGGCCCAGCTAGTGAATGGAATAGCTAGAATGGAAAAGTCCATCCTTCTTCTATTCTGCATGGTTTGAGTTGCCACCCTCCAGATCCAGCCCCAAACCTGCTTCATTGTAGGGACACAGAAGCCTTCCTGGGTTTTTAGGATTAAAGGTGGAATCCGAGGTCCTGGAGACTGGTGAACAGAGAGCTCCATGCTGTTCCCTCCCTACAGAAAAGTGGATGACGGTGACTGCAGAAGATAGGAGGGCCTGGGGGTCTGCTTGGGGATCTCTGAGGGAAGACCCACTGCGAGTGAGCAGAGCTCAGGCCCCAGCTCTGGGCTCCCTGGAGTTCTCCGGGTGGGAAGGGAAGGGGAAGTGGCGGATGTGGATTTATTTACCTAAAGAGATGACCAGGGGGGCGAAACTCTCACCTGTGGGTTCCTTCTCACCTTCCTGAGCTCCATCAATCCACAAAGTGGTCTGCCACCCCTGCCCCCATGCACTGACCAGTGCAGGCAGCTCCGGGCTCTCCTCTCCACAGGCTCTTCCTTGGGGACCCAGCCCAGGAGTGGGTGCAGCCTGAGCTTGTGTGGGGAGGATGGGCGAGCCCTGGCCTTGCTTACAGGGGGGAGTCCGGGGATTTGGAATGAAACTCAAAGAATGTCAAAGCTAGAAGGGGTCTTAGAGATTCATCATTTGTTCCAACTTCCTCATTCCTTGGATGAGAGCCAGAGAGGGCAAGGGACTTGCCCCAAGCCTCACAGCTAGCTGGTGGCATGGCTGGGACAAGGCACCAGGTGCCCACGTGCTCACCTCTCTGCTTTCCCCCTGTGGATCCTTCGGGTCACTTCCGTTCCGCGTTCTTCCCATCATCTGCAGTCTGGGTTACATTCTGCCTCTTCCGGCAGCTCTGGCTAATTCCCTGAGAAACCTTCAACCTCACATCCACAACCTCACCAGCTCCCAGTCCCCAGGCAGGGCATTAAAGAGAGCACAGACACGTGGAGGGGACAGCTCAGGCCTTGGGTTCCAGGGTGGAGGTGTCAGCTGGGGGCAAAAGTTGGGTGAGGGTTCCAATTTATGCTGTCGGGACTCACTGGCCATGGGGACAGTGGGAGCCACTCAAGGCCTCTGAGCCGAAGCACCTGGTTTCTATCCATGGGGACAGGGCCTGCTGTCACTGGCCAGCCCTCAGGCCAGCCTGGGTCTCCATGGTAACAGATGCCAGCAGACAAGCTGGGCCTCGGGGCTTAGCCAGGGGGTTAGCTCTGGGCATGGCTGGATGGCCTGTGTCACAGGCAAGACAGCTGTGGCTTCTTGTCCCTTCCAGTTGGTCACCTGCAAGCCTGGCCTTCTAACTTGGTGTGCTCCTTTACGCCCATGGGGAAGCCAGTGGTGGGCCCTGAGTGGGGAGGCAGCATGGAGCCCTTGATTTTATGCCTCCGCCTTGCCCTGGTCCTTATATGCTGTGTGACCTATGGCAAGTCCCTTCACTTCTCTGATTTCAGGGTACCAGTTTATAAAAAGGAAATGGCTACTACCAGGGATGCTGTCAAAACCACCGCCATCCACGTCACCTGAGATAAAGGACTTGCAGAAATGCAACAAGTGCCACAAGAATGGGGGCAGGGGCCCATTTTGTGGTTTAGCCTCAGTTGACCTAAACTGTCAGACTTTCTCCCTTGACTGGAGTAAGCTGGGGGTAAGGGGGATTGAAGAAGGGTGGGGTTTATTAGCATTCATTGATGGGGGGCTGGTGTTCAGGAGGTGGTAAGGGAACTGAGAAGTAGCCTGGGCTGCTGTGGTTAATCCCCACCCCCTAGTGCCAAGTTCAACACCCCCAGCTGGGGTCGTCTCACGCCTGCCTCTCCTAACAGCCCAGCTGGTGCAAACACAGAGCCCACCTGCAGGTCAGCCACTTGCCACCACCTGCTTGAGCCCAGCCCACCCTCTTCCTGCTGAAAAACAGAAGCGTTGGGACGGGAAGGGCGAAGGGCAGAGGTCAAAGGGCGCTCTAGCAAGGAGGATGGAATTTTTGCAATTTTTTTTTTTTTGAGACTGGAGTTTCATTCTTGTTGTCCAGGCTGGAGTGCAATGGTGTGATCTCAGCTCACCATAACCTCCGTTTCCCAGGTTCAAGTGATTCTCCTGCCTCAGCCTCCTGAGTAGCTGGGATTACAGGTGCCCACCACCATGCCCAGCTAATTTTGTATTTTTAGTAGAGACGGGGTTTCTCCATGTTGGTCAGGCTGGTCTCGAACTCCCAACCTCAGGTGATCCACCCACCTCGGCCTCCCAAAGTGCTGGGATTACAGGCGTGAGCCACAGCACCCGGCCTCCACCTTTGCAATTTATTTCCTACTGCCTGCTTGCAAATCCAAATCAAGTGATCACTGGTTTATCTGCTGCGTGCCTTCATGTGCTTGGAGCCAAATACGTGCTTGGCTGTAGAGGGGCCTGGCTGTCCCTTGAGGACTACCATTACATGGTTGACTGACTTCTAACTCCTGCTCTCAGTTTACAGGACTTCGTAAACTTCGTAAACGGCTCATGCCTCCCTCCCATCAGCAGAGTGGTCAAAATCCAGGGCTCTGGGGCCGGACTCCCTGGCTCCTCTGCCAGCCGTGTCACCTTGGGGCAACTTGTCTAACCTCTCTGTGCCACACTTTCCTCATCTGAGAAATGGGGCTGGGCCAGGTGTGGTGGCTCACACCTGTAATCCCAGCACTTTGGGCGGCCGAGGTAGAAGGATAGCTTGAGGTCAGGAGTTTGAGACCAGCCAGGGCCACATAGTGAGACCCCCATCTCTACAAAAATGTTAAAAAAATGAGCTGGGTGTGGTGGTGCATCCCTGTATTCCCAGCTACTTGAGGGGGCTGAAGTGGGAGGATATAGGTGGAACCCAGAGTTCGGGACTGCAGTGAGCCATGATCGTGCCACTGCACTCCAACCTGGGTGACAGAGTGTGACCCAGTCTCTAAAAAAAATTAAAAAAAAAAAAGAAATGGAGCCAATCACAATCCCCTTACGGCACGGTTATGAGGATTAAAGGAGTGGGTTGTGGGTATTAGCAGCTGTCACTGCAGCGATCCCCCTTCAAGTGGGTGTCTGCCTTGGACCTTTTGCATGCTCTGCTCCTGTTCCCAGGGACATCTTCTGCCAGCTCCTTATGAAGTCCATTGGCCCCTTCTTGTCCATTGCCTCCTCCAGGAGACCTTCTCACCAAACTGCTTCCCCCTGCCCCCCAAATTCACCTGTTCCACTCCCTTCAAAGCACCGGACAGTAATTGAAATGACCGTGTTGAGTTTTGTTTCCCTAAACTGTAAGTGACTTGAAGGTGAGGAACTGGGTTTGTCTACCCTGGGTCACTGTGGATGAAACCAAGTTCGAAAAGCACCAGCTGCCCACATGGAGCAGTCCCCCTTGTCACTCTCTGGATGACCTGAAGTTAGCGGTTTGTCCCCTTGTTGGAGGGTGGGACTCTGGGTGACCTGAAGTTAGTGGCTTGTCTGTTGGAGGGCGGGACAGCACCCACATCTGTCTCATGGGTGTAGGAAACATGCAGGGAGAATGCCACCCTGGGCGGGCGCGGTGGCTCACATCTGTAATCCCAGCACTTTGGGAGGCCGAGGTGGAAGGATCTCTTGAGCCCAGGAGTTGGAGACCAGCCTGGGCAACATAACAAGACCCCCTGTCTCTACAAAAAAAATTAAAATTCATTGTGGTGTGGCGGCTCGCATCTGTAGTTCCAAGTTCTTTGGGAGACTGAGGTGGGAGGATTGCTTGAGCCCAGGAGGTTGAGGCTGCCGTGAGCTAAGACTGGGCCACTGCCCTCCAGCCTGGGTGACAGAGTGAGACTCTGTCTCTAAAAAAATGAAAAAAAATAAAAAAAAATGAATACCACCCTGCCCTCTACTACCTCTGTCTCTGGTCTCAAGAGAAGCTATAGCTGGACAGGAGGCCCCAGCCTGGCTGTTGACTTTCCCAGGCAGGTGTTCAAAGAGCTCCGACCTCCTGGGCCCCATACCTGGGGATCCTAGGGAGGATGGCAGGACCAGCTCCCCACTGGTTCACTTCAGGCCTGGCCCCCGAGGGTGCTGGGGAGGGGCAGGGAGAAGCCAGCAGAGGCGCTACATGGATAACCCTGAGTGGGGGGCCCATCTGTGTGTTTGCCTGCTCCAGGGACTGCGCCAGCGTCACCCACGTGTGAACAGCCCTTCAGAGTCCCCTCTGCACACCGGGGAGAGGGTAGGGGTCCCCCACCCCATTTTCCAGTCCTCTCTTGACCTCGCCCCTATGCTTGACTGAGGCCTGCTTGATAGCATGTGGGGCTTAGTGCCTCTGTAAAGCTCATCCCATCTACCCCACCTCAAAGGTTTCCTTGAGGGTGCGGGCCTCTGGCTCCTGCCTGACCCAGATCTTCACACGCCGGAGGTCCCTGTAAGAGCTGGCCCCTAACAGAAGCAAGCAGGAAGAATGGATGTCCCTGAGGTCCCCATAGATGCTCTGCACATAGTAGCTGCCTCACAGCAGTATGGTCGGGCGAAGACCGTGGGGGCTGGCCCCCTAGGGCAAGGCCCTTTCTGGTAGCTTGAGCAGCTGTAGCCCTTGGGTGCCTATAAACCTAGCCCTGCCCGGAGGGAATGTGCGGGCTGCAAATCCACCTGACACTCAGCTCAGCAGAAGGCAGACTCTAGGCTCTTCCTTTGCCACTGGGGGAGAATTGGGGGTGCCGAGGAGGAGGGACACAGCAGGCTCAGGCCGCGGGGGCTGGGTACAGGGAGGCAGGTATGACCTCAGGGCCCGGGTGCACTGGTTCAAGGCTGCCCTCTGCCGGGCACTTGGGCTGGCGCCGCGGACAAGGAGGCCGGCTCCAGGGAAGAGAAGGGAAGTCCTGACTAGGCAACTTTATTGTGACCCCGAGGTGGGGCTGTTCACTGGGGGTCTCCTGAAAGCAGAGAGTTGGGGGTGAGGGGCTCTCATGTTGCCCCTACAACACCCCTGTCACATTCAGACACAGATGGAGGGGCCGGGCAGGGGCACCCTGTGCCCACAGCACTGTCCAGGGAAGGCCCACTTTGCACCGTGGCCCCTCATTTCTTGAATCCTGGCTTCTTGGGTCTGGCTGTGGCTTTGGCCTGTGGAGGGAAGGCAGGGCTCCAGGGTCCTATTCCCTTCTCCGTACCAGGCAGCCCCCCCAGAAAATACCCGCCTGTCTCAGGGGCCACAGCCCCCTGGTTCTACTCACCTTTTTTGCAGGGCTCTTGTCTCTAATGCTGGCTCTGCAACAGGGTGGAGTGGAGCAGGAGTGGGATGGGGGTCAGGGAGAGAGCTCAGCTCCAGACCAGTGGCGTGGCCCTCCCAGTGCCCACCCTGGAAAGCAAGCCCGGCTGCTCCTCCTGGGGACCACTCGGACTCTTTAAACAAAGGGGTGTGTGTGTGTGCACGCACACGCACATGTGTTTTCCTTAGGCTTCTATCTTCCTTGGTTATCACAAATGTCTTTGTTTTGTTTTGTTTTTGAGATGGAGTCTGGCTCTGTTGCCCAGACTAGAGTACAGTGACACCATCACAGCTCACTGCAGCCTCCTGGGCTCAAGTGATCCTCCTGCCTCATGAGTAACTGGGATTGCAGGTGTGCACCACCACACCTGGCCCACAAATGTCTTTCATTATAAAATATTAACCATTTTGTACAAAATATAGCAAATAGACAAGAAAATACATTACTTAGAGTTTTCTTTACTGCCCACACTAAACATTCTGGTGTATTTTCTTTCAGGGTTATGATTTTTTTTTGGTCAAACTTTTTTTTTTTTTTTTTTGAGATGGAGTCTTGCTCTGTTGCCCAGGCTGGAGTGCAGTGGTGTGATCTTGGCTCACTGCATCCTTCACATTCCGGGTTTAAGTAATTCTCCTGCCTCAGCCTCCTGAGTAGCTGAGATTACAGGCACATGCCACCACGCCCAGCTAAATTTTGTATTTTCAGTAGAGACAGGGTTTTGCTATGTTGGCAAGGCTGGTCTTGAACTCCTGACCTCAAGTGAGTCTCCCACCTTGGCTTCCCAAAGTGCTGGAATTATAGGTGTGAGCCACCACGCCCGGCCTGGTCAAACTCTTAAAAAAAAATGTGTGAAATAAAATAAAAATGACTTTATATCCTGCTATATGAACTATCAATACTCTTGTCAGGTGCAGAGGTTCACACTTGTAATTCCAGTGCTTTGGGAGGCTAAGGTAGGAGGATTGTGTGAGGCCAGGTGTTGAGATCAGCCTGGGCAACAAAGAAAGATCAGCCTGTCTCTACACAAAAACTTAAAAGTTAGCCATGCCTAGTGGCACATGCCTATAGTCCCAGCTACTTGGAAAGCTGAGGTGGGAGGATCACTTGAGCCCAGAAAGTTAAGGCTGCAGTGAGCCATGATTGTGCCATCACACTCCGGCTTGGGTGGCAGAGCAAAACCCTGTCTCATTAAACAAACAAACCAAAACTATACACATACTTTCCAGGTTGCTATATTTTTCATAAGCATTATTAATATTCCATTGAAAAAACAGATGTAGTTTAGTCAATTGTCACATTGGTAGACATTTAGAATGCTTCCATTTTTTCACTATTTGAATAATGTCATGATAAGCATCTTTTTTTAATTTTGTTTTTTGAGACTGAGTCTCGCTGTGTCATCCAGGCTGGAGTGCAGTGGCACAATTTCGGCTCACTGCAACTTTTCCCTGGGCTCAAGCAATTCTCATGCCTCAGTCTCCTGAGTAGTTGGAATTACAGGCACACCACCAGGCCCGGCTAATTTTTGTATTTTTAGTAAACACAGGGTTTCATCATGTTGACCAGGCTAGTCTCGAGCTCCTGATCTCAAGTGATCTGCCTACCTTGGCATCCCAAAGTGCCAGGATTACAGGCACGAGCCACCGTGCCCAGCCATGAGAAATATCTTAGTGCAGATAATTTCCCCTGAATTTTGGATGGAATTCTGTGGAAGGAATTGCCTTCAGTGGAATTAGGTCCCAAGATAAGAATGTTGTAATGCTCTTCCAGAAAGGTGATGCCACCCTCCAGAACTTCCATACTCGTGTGCCTGCGTGTGCAGGTATATACACCGTGTGTACATTTGTAAGCGTACATGCCAACAGCACAGTATTCTAACACTGTATATCTCAGCTAAGAGACTTCGGCTAATTTAATAAGTAGAAAGAGTTACCTTGTTTCCTCTTGTTCTTTTTCCAGCTTTTTTTTCTGGGAACCAAAAAACAGTTTATTAGGAGAGTTAGGACAAAGTCCAGAGCCAGAACAGATTCCCAAGGTCCACAAGGTCCCCGCTGAGCACCTGGCCAGAACTAGCCGATGGCCTTGGCCCATCCTGCACACTCAGCTTGGGAGGCTGGCCCAGGCTCCCGATGGCCCATCCCTCTGAGGTGCTTCTGTAGGGCACCACTTCCTTTCAAACAGCCACACTCCTTCCCCCACCTTAGCCACGCTCGCCTGCTTCTGGGGCACCAGCCTTTTGACTTGTTTGACAGGGCTTTCCTCCTCCAGAGATACATCTGCATCCTCATCCTCATCATCTTCCTCCTCTTCTTCCTCCTCCTCGCCTTCTTCCTCCTCCTCCTCCTCCCAGGTTAGGTCTGATGCTTCTGTGATAGCATGGGAAAGGGGGCAGGGGCACAGCTTCAGAGCTACAGAATCTCGATGCCTACCTCCCATTCTGTGATCCGTGTTGCTCCAAGCACTGCCCTGGAGGAATCCTAGCCTGGAGTTAACAGTAGTTACCTGCCTGCCACTTGTATAGGGCGGCACCCTCTCTGGCCCTCTTGAGAGTAGAGGCCAGGGTAGGGTAGAAGGTCTAGGAAAGCCCTGCAGAGGGCTGGGGTGGTAGAAAGAGGGCAGGGGAAGCTCTGGGTAGGTAGAAGGGGGATTCATATTGGCAAGGGCTGGGGCCAAGGCTAAAGGTAGGCAGAGTGGTGGAGGACAAGGAGGGAGAAGGGAAAAGACTCTAAAGCAAATAGCTAATGAACTGAAACCTTATCCTAAGAGAAGTGGGACCTGCCAAGGCTTTTTAGCAGGAGAGTACCCTGATGAATGAGGCATAATCATACAGAAAAGAGGGCCAGTTGAAGGGATCTTGAAGAAGTCAGCATCATGCCGCGCTGCTACAGTCCGCGTTGCTGTGGTCTGCATCACTGCAGGGGCCACATCCCGAACAGTGGCTCCCTAGTACCGGGTATTACACTGAGTACTTTTCCTGAATATCCCATTTATTCTTCACAACTGCTCTTTGAAGTTTACAAGCAAGGGGCTGCAGCCTACAGAGGTCATAGTGGGTAAAGAAGAACAGGGACCAGCGCCCTTGCCTTCCAGTCCAGGCTGCTGGTCATCATGTTGCCTTTGGGGATTTTCTCCCCAAATTCAAGAATCCCTCCAGGGTTTGAATAGCTAGTATATCTCGAGCCCCTGCCTGGCACGGTACTCTCCGACCTTCCTGAGCCCAGGTTCTGACTTACCGTAACGTTCCTGGCCACAGAGGAACACGGGTCCTGAGCCAGCCCGGAGTTGGAAAGTAACTGGGGGAGAAAGCTGCACTCCTACCATGGTGACCTGCAGCGGGAGGAAGCAGAGAAGAGAGGGCCACTTAGGCCTGGCACCTCTGGGGGGCTGGCCTCAGGCAGAAATACTGAGTTGATTTCCCTCCCCAAACCCTACACACTACTCATGGATTGTGTGGACCTTACTGTGTTCTCAGCCCTGTACCCCCCCTGCTGAGGTGGGCTCTGTCCAAGAATGTGAACCTGGTAATCCCATTCTTGCTGAACTCACGGTTGGGCCTCCAAGCTGAAAGGCAGCTGTCAATAGGGAAGTCTGATTGCTATGCGCTAAATTACAGCTGTTCCCCCATCCTCCGAATTCCTACGTTGAAGCCCTATTCTCCACTGTGATAGTATTTAGAAATGGGGGCCTTGGGAGGTCGTTAGGTTTGGGGTCATGAGGGCAGGACCCTCATGATAGAACTAGTACCTTTACAATAAGAGACTAGAGAACTCACTCACTCTCTTTCTCTCCACTCTCCTGCCCCACATGTGAACACATAGCAAGAAGGCTGCCATCTGCAACTCAGGGAGAAGACCCTTACCAGAACCCAACCATGCCGGCCCCCTGATCTCAGACCTCAAGCCTCCAGAACTGTGAGAAAACGTCTGTTGCTAAAGCCCTCCAGTGTGTGGCATTTTGTTATAGCAACTTGGGCAGACTGAGACACTCATCAAATGAGAAAGCAGATTCACGATTTTATGTACAGTACTACTTTCTTTTTTCACATCGGACAGGTAATGTGCCAACTCGTAACCAGGTTTGTGGGAGGCACATCTTACACACAAGTGTGAAACCCCAATCATCACACTTATAAATGACAAGAGCCTCTATGGTACTTTTGTCTTATGCATAATGTATGGATATACATAATAAAGATTTTGGCCGGGCGCGGTGGCTCACACCTGTAATCCCAGCACTTTGGGAGGCCGAGGCGGGTAGATCGCGAGGTCAGGAGACCGAGACCATCCTGGCTAACACGGTGAAACCCTGTCTCTACTAAAAATACAAAAAATTAGCCAGGCGTGGTGGCAGGCACCTGTAGTCCCAGCTACTTGGGAGGCTGAGGCAGGAGAATGGCATGAACCCGGGAGGTGGAGCTTGCAGTGAGCTGAGATCACGCCACTGCACTGCAGCCCGGCAGACAGAGCGAGACTCCATCTCCAAAAAAAAAAAAAAGAAAAAAGAAAAAAGAAATGAAAAGAGGCAAGTGCAGGAGCTGGTGTGCAGCAACTGAGGGGAAATGGGCCTGAAAACAGCCAGGACTTTTCGCTTCAGAACTCACACATAGGCCGGGCACAGTGGCTCATGCCCATAATCCCAGCACTTTGGGAGGCCGAGGCAGGCGGATAACTTGAGGTCAGAAGTTTGAGACCAGCCTGGCCAATATGATGAAACCCTGTTTCTACTAAAAATACAAAAATTAGCCAGGTATAGTAGTGCACACCTGTAATCCCAGCTACTCAGGGAGCTGAGGCAGGAGAATGGCTTGAACCCAGGAAGCGGAGGTTGCAGTGAGCCGAGATTGCGCCGCTGCATGCCAGCCTGGGCGATAGAACGAGACTCTATCTTTAAAAAATACAACAAAGCAACACAAAAAACCTCACAGACAGGAGACAAGGCCTCGGACTCAGGCGAGGAGAGTTGCAGCTGAGACCACCATAGGGAGGCTAGGACCCGCAAGGGCTGTACCCTTAGTAAAAGGCCCAAGGTAAGTGTTGAGGATTGCAGACTAAAAAGCCCAAACCAGCCCTCTTCCCCTCAAAAATGAAAAAGGAAAATCAAAACCCTAGCCACCATAAAAGGAAGCTAACAAGGAAGCATGAATGGAAATAAAAGAAGCCTCCAGTGAGAGCCCACGACCCACAGCTGTGCCTCTCACTGATGGGGTCTGAATTTACTCAGTGAGTACTGCCAAGCCAAGAAATGTATAGAAAATCCCAAGCTTATGATATTCCTGAGGTAAATGGCAGAAGCAAACACGACAGCACTCTGTTGGGACACTCTCCAAACTCAGGCCACATCGAATTCTTTTGGAAAAAAACAAAATAAACTAAAGATGAGCTCACCATATAAAATTACAAAACATACAAGAAACAATCCAGCTAGAGTCAACAGAAAGAAATCAAGTGACTGCAGACTAGTCCAACCAAGACCTTAGAACCCCAATCTAAACAAATACCAGATAAAGCTGGGTGTGGTGGTGCATGCCTGTAGCCCAGGCTACTCGGGAGGCTGAGGCAGGAAGATGGCTTGAACTCAGGAGTTCAAGACTGCAGTGAGCTATGATTGCACCACTGCATTCTAGACTGGGAAACAGAGCAAGATCTTGTCTCTAAAACATGTATATACACAAATATGTATGTGTGTGTATATATATGTGTGTGTGTGTATATATATATATAAGTTTAAAACCAAGTAAATATAAAAGTAGGAATCATTATCATAAGAACAAGACATGATGAACAAGAAAAAGAACCAAATGCAGCTTTCTAGATATAAAAAACCGGAAGCTGAGGATGGGCATGGTGGCTCATGCCTATAATCCCAGCGCTTTGAGAGGCCAAGGTGGGAGGATCGCTTGAGGTCAGAATTTAGAAACCAGTCTGGATAATGTAGTGAGACTCCAGCTCTAGAAAAAAAATAATAATAGCTGGGCATGATGGCTCGTGCCTGTAGTCCCAGCTACTCAGGAGGCTGAAGGGGAGGATCACTTGATCCCAGGAGTTTGAGGTTGCAGTGAGCCATGATCAGGCCATTACACTCCAACCTGGGCAACAGAGCAAGACCTTGTCTTTTTTAAAACAAAAATAAAAGAAAACCTCAACAAATGATTAAAAAGCAGAATAAGGCAGCAGAAGCAGAATTAGTATGATCAACAATACTGTTAAGGAATTACCAAGTATAAGGCACAGAGGGAGAGATTTCAAGACACATGAAAGAAAAGCTAACATGGGGGACAGAGTGAGAAGGCCCAACATATATCTAATTGGAAAAGGAACTCGAGAGACTGGAAGACAGTCAATATTCAAAGGGAAAACAACCAACAATTTTCCAGAATTGATCAAAGACATAGATCCTCATACCTGAAAAGCTAAGTCCTGAACAGATAAATGAAAATAAATCTACACCTTAACATATCATGGTAAAACTATAGAAAATAAAAACGGCCGGGCGCGGTGGCTCAAGCCTGGAATCCCAGCACTTTGGGAGGCCGAGACGGGCAGATCACAAGGTCAGGAGATGGAGACCATCCTGGCTAACACGGTGAAATCCTGTCTCTACTAAAAAATACAAAAAACTAGCCTGGCGAGGTGGCGGGCGCCTGTACTCCCAGCTGCTCAGGAGGCTGAGGCAGGAGAATGGCGTGATCCCAGGAGTTTGAGGTTGCAGTGAGCCATGACTGAACCACTGTACTCCAGCCTGGGCGACAGAGTGAGACTCCATCTCCAAAAAAAAAAAAAAAAGAAAGAAAATAAAAACAAAAGACATTACCTTAAAATAAACCAGAAAGGAAAGACATCTCCAAAAAGGAAATAATCAGACAGATTGAGGATTTCAACAGCAACATTGGGAACCAGAATAGAACAGCTTCAAAGCTGAAGAAAACTCTCTACCTAGAATTATATACACAGTCAAACCATCGTGAAGGAATGAGGGCATAATCATAATATTTCCAGACAAAGCCTGAGTAAGTTTACTATTCTCAGGCTCACTAAAGTGTGTTTCTAAAAAAGATAAATTAAATCAAGAAGGAAGAAGTGGGTGCAAGAAGCAGTGGTAACCAAACTCCTTGGTAAACAAAGTAAACCTACCTAAGAATTAACTGGAAAATACAATAGTACTAGTAATGAGTAGTGTTGAGCAGGTTGACAAGTTGGAGCTGGAACACTAGATGATAATACTGAAGTTAAAAAGACGAGAATCACCGGCCGGGCGCGGTGGCTCAAGCCTGTAATCCCAGCACTTTGGGAGGCCAAGGCAGGAAGATAGTTTGAGCTCAGGAGTTTGAGTCTAGACTGGGAAACAGAGCAAGATCTTGTCTCTA
>NW_012114977.1:3242018-3247281 GCF_000951035.1 Colobus angolensis palliatus | reverse complement strand
GAGCATCTAAAAAAAAAAAAAAAAAAAAGATCTTTTTGGCAACTATGTGGAGCACAGACCAGGAAACTTTCTGTAAAGAGCCAGAAGGTAATATTTTAGGCTTGCAAACCATATGGTCTCCATGGAGACTACTCAAATCTGCTGTTATGGAGGAAAAGCAGCCATGGACAGGGTACAAATGAATGAGTGTGGCTGTGTTCCCAGTAAAACTACTTACAAAAACAGGCAGCGGGCTAGATTCAAGCCCTCTAGTTTGCCTACCCTGGAATAGACTACAGGGGACCATGTGATGGTAGGAAGGCCCAGCAATTAGAATGGAGCCACAGACAACTGTCACCTATACCGGAGTAGCAAGGAAGACGATGAGATGTGGTCCATCGGGGTATAAGATGGAGGCAGAGATGACAGGACTGCTGGTAGATCAGATATGGGCATGGGAAAAAAAGACGGTTTGGCTGGGTGTGATGGCTTATGCCTGTAATCCCAGCACTTTGGGAGGCCAAGGCAGGTACATCACCTGAGGTCAGGAGTTTGAGACCAGCCTAACATGGCAAAACCCCATCTCTACTAAAAATACAAAAATTAGCCGGGAGTAGTGGAACATGCCTGTAATCCCAGCTACTTGGGAGGCTGAGACGGGAGAATTGCTTGAACCTGGGAGGCGGAGGTTGCAGTGAGCTGAGATCGCACCATTGTGCTCCAGCCTGGGTGACAGAGTGAGACTCCATCTCAAAAAAAAAAAAAAAAAAAAAGAAAAAGAAAACACTGCCATTATTCAAGTATTATATGCATAGAAAACTTGAGACAAATTATTAGAAACTACAGAATTTCTGGATACACAATCAATACGTAGATCGACCATGTTCCTGTTACTAGCAGTGAATGGTTTAAAGCGGCAGTCTCCAACCTTTTTAGCACCAGGGAATGGTTTCCTCGAAGACAATTTTTGCATGGATGGGGTGGGAGTGGGGGGTGGTTTATGGGATGAAACTGCTCCACCTCAGATCAGGCAATCGATTCTTATAAGAAGCATGCAACCTAGACCCCTCGCACGCACAGCTTACAATAGGGTTCATGCTCCTCTGAGAATCTAATGCCGCTCTGATCTGATGGGAGGCGGGGCTCAGGGGTAATGCTGGCTAGCTGGCTGCTCACCTCCTGCTGTGCCGCCTGGTTCCTAACAGGCCACAGACGGATTCTGGTCCTTGGCCCAGGGGTTGGGGACCCCTGGTTTAAAGTGTAATTTTTGCAGACAGCTTAACTTGCTTAAGGTCACACAGCTCTAGGAAGGGGTGAGCTGGGCTGGACCCCAGCTTTCTGCATGGGCTGTGCTACCTCCCTGGCATGGCTCACTTCTGTAGGGTGAATGCACCCACGTGTGTGTCCATCCCCACCCAAGGGTGAGGGTGAGGGTGAGGCTGGGGCTGGCAGCAGTTTTCCAGCCAGCAGGGAAAGGCCCACCATGGGGAGGACTGAGGCCTGGAGCGAGGCAATGGTGACCGGCTGCATCTTCTTGTCCTCCTGGTTTGCTGGGGGCAGGATCTCCACGCGATGCATCTCTTCTTTGGCTTTCTCCCCCAAGCAAATCTGCGCGGGTTTGAAAATAGACAGAGGCCCCTCATCACCCTGAGGGCTGACGGGAGAAACCCATAGTCCTCTGCTGGAACCAGAAAGTCCCGGACTCCATCCTCCTCCCCTCTTTCGGGAACACCTACGGTATGAAGCAACAGCCTGCAGCTCTGCTTCCCCTCCAGCTGGGGTCTGAAGGTCCAAGTCCGCCTCTCCTGACTGAGCTCGCAGCCTGCGGAGGAGAAAGGGAGGGAAGTGGGGCCCTCTATTCGTTCCTAGGGAGGGGCTCACCTGGGCCCCAAGCTGCCGCTCACCGGAGGTGGAGCGTGGCTCTGGGAAGTAGCCTGAGTCCCCACTCACCCCAGAGCACGGTCGTCACTGCCTTTTCCTCCGTGCTGCTGGCGCTACTGAGATTCATGGCTCCGGGCGGAGAAGCGGGGTGGCCGGGCAGCTGCAAGGAGGGCGCGCGCGTGAGGCCTTGCTCCCTGACCCTGACCCCCGACTGGAGGATGCCAGAGGCCGGCAGGCATCGGCAGGAACTGAGGAGTCGCTCGCGGCTGGAGAGTGCCTGCCACCGTCAAGGGCTCACCGGCAACTCCTGGAGGACGAGTACCCACCTCCCAGCGGGGCGCGCAGCCCGGGGCTCGGTCGGGCGTGGAGAGGACCGCGGGACTCACGGGAGAGGGAGCTGTCCACCGAGCCCAGGCTTGAAAGCCCGCGGGGAGGTCACCTGGCTGCGCTTGGGCCTAACTCAAAAGCCTCTGTGCACCTCCACCAGGCGCAGAGAAAGGGGTGTGCGCGCGGCTTAGGTCCCAGCTCCCCCCACCAAGCCTTACTGTTGCTGCTTCGCGCGGGGCCAGTCACGCCATTGGCGCTCCCGGAGCGCAGCGCAACCTCCTCCCCGCTGACCGGAGAGCTGCTGCCCAAGCCCGGGCTAAGAAGCCTTGGAAGGGGAAGGGCAGGTGTCCAATCAGCCGCAAAGAAGCCGCCTGCCTCTCCCCTTCCCTTCTCCCATTGTTTCCTCCTCTGCGCGGCAGAATCACCTGGAGGGCTGTTAATGTGCGCATCGCTGCGCCCCTCTCCACAGCTGCCTTTGGCGTGGGTCTGGGTGGGGCCGAGGGAATTTGCTTTTCTAACCGGTTCCCAGGTGAAACTGATGATGCCGGCCCAGGACCCTTCGTGAGAACCGCTGTCGGAGCCAAGGAGAACCCGCCGAGGCCTACTGGCGACCCCTCCCCAGCCCATGGAGAGGAAGCCTTAGCCCAACTTAGGAAGGGTGGCCTGCAGCTGGCAGGAAGCGGCAGTTAGAAGGGCTCCTTGTTCGTTGCCTTTCTTCCTTTCCTTTCCCCATGCCTTATACAGCATGGGCCTTTCCTAAGGCCCAGACAGCCTGTCCTTCCAGTCTCCAATGAGAGAGAGCGAGCCCTGTCTCCAGAACGGTGAGATCTCCCGCGGAGAGCCACAGCCGACAGGTGGGGTGGGGAGGGGAGCTGGGAGGCTCCGCGGCAGGGGGCGGGGAGCACACTGGGGAGCACGGCTAGCGACGCTACAGGGCCAAGCACGTGACCAGCAGCGGGTCCCAGGCTCAGTGGGCAATGAAGAGAAGGTGGTGTTTCAGCGGATATACCCTGGAGACACCTCAGATAACCAGGGATCTCCCGCACACCTCTGGGGCAGGGGCTCATTGCCACGGAGAGGTCAGAATCTTTCATCCCTGGGAGCTGGGGTCAACCTCCCTGTGAATTGGCCAGGACAACCCAGGAGAGGCTTGGGGGCCTGCCAGGGCCCCCTAGGCTCCCTGTCCCCAGCTGAGCAGTTCCAGTCTCCTTGACTGTCCCTGAGCTCTCTGTCCTTGGCAGGGGGCCTACTGGAGGTGACAGCCATTGCAGCCAAGTGTGTGGTAAAGATGAGCAAATTGCAGGCACATGCATGCCATGCACAGACGTTCAAGTATTCACTCAACAAACGGTGATTCCGCCAGCCGGGCAACTGTGCATCCCGCAGTGAATATGAAACAGCCCCTCAAAGGGCTTCCAGCCTTATTAGAGAGCAGTGCTCAAAGCAAACGGGTCTTCAGTGGCTCCAGGCTACCCTCCCCGTGAATAATCACACTGATGTGAGGCTGCAGCTGGGATTCACACTGAAGGCTAAATTGAGGCACGGGAGGGGGATGACCCTGAGGTCATGACCTAGAGCTGGAAGACTGGAACTGGACAGTCTGGGTTCAAGTCTGGACTCTGTGATTTTAGGTGTGTTAATTCATGTCTCAGTGCCTCAGTTTCCTCATCAGCTAAATGGGGCTATAATACTGGTACCATCCTCATTAACTTTTTTTTAACTGATACATAGTAATTGTACATATTTATGGGGTACATATGAGATTTTGATACTTGCACACAATGTGTAATGAGCAAATCAGGGTAACTGGGGTATCCATCACCTTCAACATTTTTTTTTTTTTTGGAGACGGAGTTTCACTCTCATCACCAAGGCTGGAGTGCAGTGGTGTGATCTCAGCTCACTGCAACCTCTGCCTCCCGGGTTCAAGCGATTCTCCTGCCTCAGCCTCCCGAGTAGCTGGGTTTACAGGTGCCCACAACCATGCCCAGCTAATTTTCATATTTTTAGTAGATATGGGGTTTCACCATGTTGGCCAGGTTGGTCTCGAACTCCTGACCTCAGTGATCCTCCTGCCTAGGACTCCCAAAGTGCTGGGATTACAGGCGTGAGCCACTGGGCCTGACTAAACGTTTATCATTTCTTTGTGTTGGAAACATTTCAAGTCTTCTCTTCTAGCTATTTTGAAATATACAATAAATTATTGTTAACTATAGTCACCCTACTGTACTATCAACTTATTTCTTATTATTTATTTCAACTTATTTCTATCCAATAGTATGTTTGTACCCATTAATCTCTCTCCATCCCTCCACCCCTTCCCAGCCTCTAGTATTCCATCCTTCTACTCTCTAATTTCAATTTTTTTTTTTTTTTTTTAGCTCCCACATGAATGAGAGTATGTGAAATTTGTCTTTTTGTGTCTGGCTTGTTTCACGTAACATAATGACCTCCAGTTCCACCTATATTGCTGCAAATGAGAGGGCTTCCATATTTTTTTATGGCTGGATATATTAGATTGTGTATAGGTACCACATTTTCTTTTTCCATTCATCTGTTGATGGACACTTAGGTTGATCCCATATCTTGGCTCTTGGAATAGTGCTGCAATAAACAAGGGTGTGCAGATATCCCTCCTTTCCTTTGGATACTGATTTGCATTATGGAAAGCAGTATGGAGACTTACCAAAAAACTAAAAATAGGACTACCATATGATCCAGCAATCCCACTACTGGGTTATTTATCCAAAGGAAAGGAAATCAGATACTGATTTCCTAGGAATCAGTATTTCTAGGGTTATTTATCCCAGTAATGGAACTGTTGAATCATGTGGTAGTTCTATTTTTAGTTTTTTGAGAAATCTCCATACTGCTTTCCATAATGGCTGTACTAACTTACATTCCCACCAACAGTGTATAAGAGTCCCCTTTTCTGCACATCCTCGCCAGCATTTGTCTTTTTGATAACAGCCATTCTAACTGAGGTGAGATGATATCTTATTGTGGTTTTAATTTGCATTTCCCTAATGATTAGTGATGTTGAGCTTTTTTTTTTCTTTTCTTTTCTTTTTTTTTT
>NW_012114977.1:3233239-3234403 GCF_000951035.1 Colobus angolensis palliatus | reverse complement strand
CTCAAACTCCTCTGCTTAAGTGATCTGCACACATTGGCCTCCAAAAGTGTTGCGATTACAGGCATGAGCTTGCCCATCCTGTAGTATGTTTCGAAGTCAGGTAGGGTCATGCCTCTAGCTCTATTCTTTTTGCTCAGTATTGCTTTTGCTGTTTGGAGTCTTTTGTGATTCTATACAAATTTTAGGATTGTCTTTTCTGTTTCTGTGAAGAATGTCATTGGTACTTTGATAGGGATTGCACTGAATCTGTAGATTGCTTTGGGTAGTATAGCCTTTTAAATTTATTTCTTATTTTTAAATTTTATTTTTTATTTTTGAGGCAGAGTCTCGCTCTCTTGCCCAGGCCGGAGTGCAGGGGTACAGTCATAGCTCACTGTAACCTTGAACTCCGGGGCTCAAGCGATCCTCCTGACTCAGCCTCCTGAGTAGCGTGGACTACAAGGTGTGTACCAGGCCTGTCTAATTTGTAAAATTTTTTTGTTGTGTCTCACTATGTTGCTCAGGCTTGTCTTGAACTCCTAGGCTCAAGTGATCCTCTCTCCTAGGCCTCCCAAAGCACTGGGATTATAGGCACGAATCATTGTGCCTAGCCCTAGTATGGCCATTTTAACCATATGAATTTTTCCAGTTCATGAGCATGGAATGTCTTTCCATTTTGTTGTGTCCTTTCCAGTTTCCTTCATCAGTGTTTTGTAGTTTTTGTTATAGAGGTCCTTCACTTCCTTGGTTAAATTTTATTCCTTGGGACTTTATTTTCTGTAGCTCTTGTAAATGGGATCACTTTCTTGATTTCTATTTTATTATTGGTGTATAGAAACACTACTGATTTTCATATGTTGATTTTGGTGTCTTGCAACTTCACTGAATTTGTCTATCAGTTCTAGGAGTTTTCAGTGGATTGTTTAGGCTTTTCTATACATAAGATCATGTCTGCAAAGAGAGACAATTTGACTTCCAACTTTTTTTATTGTTTAATTTAATTTAATTAATTTATTTTTTGAGGCGGAGTCTCACTCTGTTGCTCAGGCTGGAGTGCAGTGACGCGATCAATGCTCACTGCAAGCTCCACCTCTGGGGTTCATGCCATTCTCCTGCCTCAGCCTCCCGAGTAGCTGGGACTACAGGTGCCCCCCACTGCTCCTAGCCAATTTTTTTGTATTTTTA
>NW_012114977.1:3227714-3228679 GCF_000951035.1 Colobus angolensis palliatus | reverse complement strand
TCTTGCGATTCTCCTGCCTCAGCCTCCCAAGTAGCTGGGACTACAGGTGTGTGCCATCACGCCCAGCTAATTTTTGTACTTTTTTTTTTTTTTTTTTGAGACGGAGTCTCACTCTGTCGCCCAGGCTGGAGTGCAGTGGCCCGATCTCAGCTCACTGCAAGCTCCGCCTCCCAGATCTACGCCATTCTCCTGCCTCAGCCTCCCGAGTAGCTGGGACTACAGGCACCCGCCACCTCGCCCAGCTGGTTTTTTGTATTTTTTAGTAGAGATGGGGTTTCACTGTGTTAGCCAGGATGGTCTGAATCTCCTGACCTTGTGATTCGCCCGTCTCGGCCTCCCAAAGTGCTGGGATTACAGGTGTGAGCCACCATGGCCGGCCTGTGTTTTTTCATTAAGAACACTTAATGTAAGATCTATTCTTTTAGCAGATAGTAAGTATACTACTGTACTTACTATACTTAGTATTGTTAGTTCCAGACACCGTGTTGCATAGTGGACTTCAGATTTATCTTGCGTAACTGAAACTTTGTACCCTTTGACTATGACCTCCCTGCTTTCCTCTCCTCCCAGGGCATGGCAACCATTCCTATACTCCTTGCTTTTGTTATTTTGACTATTTTAGATCCCACATGAGTGAGATCATGCATATTTGTCTTTCTGTGTCTGGTTTATTTCATTAAACATAATGCCCTCCAGGTCCAGCCATGTTGTCCTAGATGACAGAATCGCCTTCTTTTTCAAGGCTAAATAATATACCATTGTATGTATGTACTATTTTCTATATCCTGCATCCATCAGTGGGCATTTAAGCTGTTTTCATATTTTGGCTACTATGAATGATGCTGTCATGAACACAAAAGTGCAGATATCCCTTTGAGATTCTGATTTCAGTTCCTTTGAATATATGGTCAGGAGTGGGATTCCTGGAACATAGGTAGTTTGATTTTTTTTTTTTTTTTTTTTTT
>NW_012114977.1:3226605-3226988 GCF_000951035.1 Colobus angolensis palliatus | reverse complement strand
AATTCCTAGCCTCAAGCAGTCCTCCCATCTTGGCCTCCTAAAGCACTAGGATTACAGGCATGAGCCACCATGCCTGGCCTCTATTTCTAACTTTTTGAGGAACCTCCATACTCTTTTCCTTAGCAGCTTTTACATTCCCACCAAGCATGTACAAATGTTCCTGTTTCTCCATATCCTCAACAATTGTTTTCTTTTGTTTTTTTGAGACGGGGTCTCCCTCTGGAGTCCAGGCTGGAGTGTGGTGGCATGATCATGACTCTCTGCCACCTTGACCTCCTGGGCTCAAGCGATCCTCCTGCCTCAACTTTCTGAGTAGCTGAGACCATAGGTGTGTACCACTAGGCCAACACATTTCTTGATTTTTTTTTCTTTTTTTTTTTTTT
>NW_012114977.1:3202219-3224915 GCF_000951035.1 Colobus angolensis palliatus | reverse complement strand
ATGGTCTCGATCTCCTGACCTTGTGATCCGCCCGTCTCGGCCTCCCAAAGTGCTGGGATTACAGGCTTGAGCCACCGCGCCCGGCCTGTATTGCCTGTTCTAGAACTTGATATAAGTAGAATCCTACAGGGTCTTTTTGTCGACTTTTTTTTGCTAAGTAAAATGTGTTTGAGATTTATTTATCTATACTGGTGCTTGTATCAGTAGTTTGTTTCTGGTTTTGGTTGAGGAGTATCCCACAATTGGTCTATCCAGTCATCTGCCTGTTAGAGTTATATGTCAACATGACTAGGCTATCAACCCAGTTATTCAAGCAAATATTAATCTATGTGTTGCTATCAAGGTAATCTGTAGATGTGATTAATATCTACAATTCATTGACTTTGAGTTAAGGGAATTACCCTTGATGATGTGAGTATGCCTGACCCAATCAGTTGAAAGACCTCAGGAACAGAAGCGAGGTTTTCCTGAAGTCCTTCCTGGGGACTGCAGCTTCAGCTCCTTGCTCCTCTCAGCTTCCAAGCTGCTCTTCCTGATGGCCTGCCCTACAGATTTCAGACTCTCCTGGTCGGTCCTCATAATCACATGGGCCAATTCCTTGCAGTAAGTCCCTATCAGATAGACCTGTTGGTGAACATTTGAGAACTTTCCAGTTTTAAACAATTGTGAATGAAATGGCTATGAATATTTGAGAGCAAGCCTTTGGATACATGTTTTAACTTTTCTTGGGTAAATAAGAGCGGAATTGCTGGATATATGGTAAGCATATGTTAAGCTTTATATGAAACTGCAAAACTACTTTGACATGCTGTACCCTTTTATTTATTATTTTTATATTTGAGACAGGTTCTCACTCTGTTGCCCAGGCTGGAATGCAGTGGCATGATCATGGTTCACTGTAGCCTTGACCCCCCTGGGCTCAGGTGATCCTCTCACCTCAGCCTCCCATGTAGCTGGGACGACAGGCATGTGCCACCACATCTGGCTGTGCTGTACCATTTTACATTTCTACATATAATGTATAAGAATTCTTGCGATTCTCCTGCCTCAGCCTCCCAAGTAGCTGGGACTACAGGTGTGTGCCATCACGCCCAGCTAATTTTTGTACTTTTTTTTTTTTTTTTCAAGATAGAGTCTCGCTCTGTCGCCCAGGCTGGAGTACAGTGGCGCAATCTCACCTCACTGCAACTTCCGCCTTCCAGGTTCAAGCAATTCTTTGCCTTAGCCTCCTGAGTAGCTGGGATTACAGGCACCCACACCATGTCTGGCTAATTTTTATATTTTTAGTAGAGACTGGGTTTCACCATCTTGTCCAGGCTGGTCTTGAACTACTGACCTTGTGATCCACCTGCCTTGGCCTCCCAAAGTGCTGGGATTTCAGGTGTAAGCCACTGTGCCTGGCCTAATTTTTGTATTTTTAGTAGACATGGGGTTTCACCATGTTGGCCAGGATGGTCTCAATCTCTTGACCTCATGATCCAGCCACCTCGGCCTCCCAAAGTGCTGAGATTACAGGCGTGAGCCACTGCGCCCGGCCAGTGTATAAGAATTCTAATTATTCTACATCTTTGCCAACAGTTGGCATTCGGTGTTAATTGTAGTCATTCTAGTGGATGTATAGTGGCATTTCATTGTGGTTTTTATTTGCATTTTCTTGATGACAAGTGATTTTGAGCTTCTTTTCAAGGTGATTATTGGTCATTTGTAGATCTTATTTTACAAAATGCTTGTTCAACTATTTTGTCCATTTTAAAGTTGTGTTACTCTTAGTGAGTTTTGTGTGTGTTTCTTTTTCCTTCTTTTATTTTATTTTATTTTTTGAGACGGAGTCTGGCTCTGTCGCCCAGGCTGGAGTGCAGTGGCCGGATCTCAGCTCACTGCAAAGTCTGCCTCCTGGGTTTACGCCATTCTCCTGGCTCAGCCTCCCCAGCAGCTGGGACTACAGGCGCCCGCCACCTCGCCCGGCTAGTTTTTCGTATTTTTTAGTAGAGACAGGGTTTCACCGTGTTAGCCAGGATGGTCTCGATCTCCTGACCTCGTGATCCGCCCGTCTCGGCCTCCCAAAGTGCTGGGATTACAGGCTTGAGCCACCGCGCCCGGCCCTATTTTTTTTTTAGACAAGGTCTTGCTCTGTTACCCAGGCTGCAGTGCTGTGGTAACATCATGGCTCACTGCAGGCTCTGCCTCCCTGGCTCGAGTGATCCTCCCACTTCAGCCTCCCAAACAGTTGGAATTACAGGAATGCACCACCCCAGGCTTGGTTAATTAAATTTTTTGTTGTTGTTGTAGAAATGAGGTCTCACTATATTGCCCAGGCTGGTCTTGAACTCCTGAGCTCAAGGAATCCTCCTACCTTGGCCTTCCAAAGTGCTAGGATTACAGGTGTGACCCACTGCACCTGGCCCTTCTTTTTTTTAATTTACTGGATACCTGTTCTGTGTCAAATATATATGTTCAAAGATTTTTTTCACTCCAATCTGTGGCTTGCTGTTTCACTTTAAAAATAGGGTCTTTTGGGCCAGGCATGGTTGCTCACACCTGTAATCCTAGCACTTTGGGAGGCCGAGGTGGGTGGATCACGAGGTCAGGAGATCAAGACCACGGTGAAACCCTCTACTAAAAATACAAAAACTTAGCAGGTGCGGTGGCGGGCGCCTGTAGTCCCAGCTACTTAGGAGGCTGAGGCAGGAGAATGGCGTGAACCCGGGAAGTGAGCTGAGGTCACGCCACGGCACTCCAGCCTGGGCTACAAAGTGAGACTCCGTCTCAAAAAAAAAAAAAGTGTCTTTTGAAGGGCAGAAAATTTGAAATTTGAAGTTCTTTTTTTTTTCCTTTTATGGCTCATGCTTTTGGTGTCTTAAGACATCTTGGCTTAACCCAAGGTAATGAAAGTTGTTTGTTTTTGTTTTAAGTTCTCTTCTAGAAATATAATTATCTTTTACATCTGTCGTACATTTTGAGTTAACTTTTGTGTATGGTGTTAGATTAGGATCAGAGTTTATTTTTCCCCTCAACTGCATATCCAGTTCCTCCAGTACTATTTTTGGAAGAGATAATGTTTTCCTAGTGAATTACTTTGGAATCTTTGTAGAAAATCAATTAACCACATGTTGTTCTGTTTTTGGACTTTATTCTACTTCACTGATCTGCATGTCTATCCTATCCTAGTGTCAATGCCACACTGTCTTGATTACTGTATCTTTATAGTAAACCTTGAAATTAGGTAGCATGAGTTAGGATTCTTTTTCTATTTCAGAATTGTTTTGGTTATTCCAGATTCTTTGCATTTTTATATAAATAAAAATTTGTTGCTACAAAAAAAAACCTCTTGGGATTTTTAGTGGGACTTGACATCACAAATTTTATTCATCCAATTCACAAACATATTACACCAATTAAAATCTTTAATTTTCCTCAGCAATGGTTTATAGAATTTAGTGTACAGATATGGCACATATATTGCTAAATTTATTATGTATTTCATGTTTTTGGATGCCACAGAAAATGGTATATATTATGCTAATTAATTAAAAAAAATATTCTCAGCTAAGATTCAGGTACATATTTTAAAATTTCACCTTGTAATTGTTTATCATTGGTATAAAGAAATAAAATTTTTTGTATGTTGACATTCTATTCTGTGTTGCTAAATTCCCTTGTTACAACAGCTTTTTTACACCTCAAATCATGACACCTGTGAATAAAGACAGTTTTACTTTTTCCTTTCTCATCTGTGTGCCTGTCATTTCTTTTTTGTGCCTTTTTGCTCTGATTAGAACCTCTGGCACAATGCTGAATAGAAGTGTTGAAAATAGGCAACCTTGCCTTATTCATGATCTTAGGGGAATCAGTCTTTCACTTTTAAGTATGTTGTTAATGGTTGGTTTTTCATAGATGTCTTTTATTGGATTGTTTTCTTTCTATTCCTAGTTTGCTGAGTTTTTATTTTCTAATCATGGATGGATATTAAGTTTTGTCACATCTTTATCTATTGCGATGAGCTATTACTTATCCTTTATTTTCTGTGGTTAATTACATTTATTTAAAAAATTCAAACCAACCTTGCATTCCTAGGATCAATCCCATTGGTCATTTTATATGCCTCCCCTTCACCCCAGTGTTTTTTGGTTTTGAGATAGGGTCTTGCTCTGTCACCCAGGCTGGAGTGCAGTGTTGGGATCATAGCTCACTGCAGCCTTTGCCTCCTGGGCTTAAGTGACCCTCCCACCTCAGCCTCCAGAGTAGCTGGACCACAGGCAAGTGCCAATATGCTCATGAGTCTTGTTCATTTTTTGTAGGGATGGGGTCTTACTATGTTGTCTAGGCTGGTCTCCACCTCCTAAACTCAAGTCATCCTTCCACCTCAGCCTCCCAAAGTGCTGGGGTTACAGATGTGAGCCACTGTGCCCAGCCACTTTTTTAATGTACTGTTGGATTTGACTTGCTTCTATTTTGTTGAGGAGTTTTGCATTTGTGTTCATGAAGGATAGTGGTCTAAAAAGGTTTTGTTTTTCTCTTTAATGTCTGTGGTTTTGGTATTTGGAAACTGCTTATTTCAAAGTAAGCTGGGAGGTGTTCCCTCTACCACTATTTTTATTTTTGAAAAATCAAGACAAGGTCTCCCTATGTTGCCCAGGCTGGTCTTGAACTCCTGGGCTCCAGAGATCCTCCTGCCTCGGCCTCCCAAAGTGCTGGGATTACAGGCATGAGCCACCATTTGTGGCCCCCTTTATACTATTTTCTGAGCTTTTGTGGGACTGGCATTTTCTTCTATAGCAATCTCCCCAGTGCTCTGCCTGCAAGAGCAAGGAATTCTCTGGATGGGAGTCCCATTCAGGCTCACCCAGCGCGGTGCCTTCGCTCCTGCACCCTCATCCCCAAAGTGCTCCACACTCCCTCTTCCTTACTCAGTTGCCGCTCTATCCTGGAATCTGGGAATCATACTAGAATCCTCTTTACGCCAAATGCAACTGATCACAAAGCCCTCCTCTCCTAACATCGCCCAACTCTCCCTGAAGTCCTTGTCTTGGTCCAAGTCTGTATTCCCCACTAGCTGGTGGGCTAAACAAAGACTGGTCACCAGGCTGCTTTGCCAAGTGGCCTTTGGAAATGCAGAGCGTTCAGGATCAAATACCAAGCTCCTGTGCCAGCCCTCATCCAGACACACACCAGGCTGCACCTTCCCTCCAGCCACGCCATTTGTGCAGCTTCGAGTGCTCTCCCTTGCCTTCTCCGGCAGGCCAAGCCCTACGGGGTCTGCGCCTGCATGCCCTCCCACGAACCCTAGGGCATCTCGTGTGCGCTGTGGCCGTCCCTTTCGGGGTATCCCCGCGTCACCACATTCTTCGGAGCAGGGACCTTGTCCTTAGCAGCTGCACCCAGCCCAGGAACAGCGCCGCTGATTAGCACTGTGGCTGCCTGCTGTGAACTCGAACCTCTGCCAGGCACACGGCGCAGTGGGGACCCAAGGGCTGGAGGAGCCCAGCTCTGGACTTCCCCAAGAACGCTCCCGCAAAGCACCGCAAAGCAATTAAGACCTCGCTCTTCCAGCAGCGACACTAGAAACCCCGGCCAGGACCGAGTCCGGACTGCGCCTGCGCGCGGCACCGTAAGCGGGGCGAGAGCCGGACCAGAGGGCGCAGACACTTGAGTGCGCAGGCGCCACCTCCCGGTGGAAGAAACTTCTTCCGAAATTACTTCCGGGGCTGCGGCGCTGGCCGGGGAGGGTCAGGCCGGGTGGGGTAGGAACTCGCCCTTTCTTTCGCAGGGTGCAGGCTGGATAGTGTCAACAGCTTTTGCTCTTTCCATTGTTATAGCGAGCTATGGCAGCGATGTGAGGTTAACCCGCATAAACCAGACAGTCTGGCATCTCTCTGCTGGGGCTTCACCCAAATTTTTCCACCACTCCCCTTACTGTACACGCCCCAGAAACTGCACATCCTTGTCGCTGGCCATGACACCATGGTCCGGGCGCATCTCGTAAGGAGCACACTTTGGCTACTGGGACAGGCAGGCGTTGAGGTTAGGAACACTCCAAACAGAAGAGTAGGTGGGCTCTAAGGCTCTTAGGAACGGGCACAATAAGGGGAGACTTGAGAGAGGGACTGGGTCCAATTTGGGGTTTAGAAAACGGTAGGCGAGCAAAGGGCATGCAAATTTAGACTGAGAAGAGAGGGTTCTGCAGACCTGCAAAGGCCAGGGGTAGGGTATGGAGGCAGAGATCGTGGTTGCATCCGCATAGTTGAATGTATGAATTCTGGTGCAGCATTCGTAGCTTGGCTGATAAAAGTTTTTAACTTGTGACACATGCCCTGGACTGCAAAGTGTTAAAGGGTAGATACCTAGTTTCCTAGTGAAATAATGGCCTGCATTCTTCTAAACTTAAAAGTGGTTTTGTTTCCATCATCTTAGTTGGCACTCTCAACCATTTTCCAGTTGAATTTGGCCTTGAGAGGGTGCTTTACCGTCTTTACACAGTATAGTCAACTAGGGAGAAGTTTGCGTTTTCTGACTTTGAGACCATGGCTCTTATATTCTCCCACCCTTTCACTAGCTGTAGGGAGTGCCCGTTAGACTCTTTATTGTCCCTTCTGAGCTTTACATAAGGCTTGATCCACTGCCCATTAGTTAGTTTCTATCCTGAGTTTATCCTCCAGACTTTGAATTCAGATGCTCTGACTTGCTAACTTTGTGATTCAATAGCAAGGGTCAGGAGATTTCCCACTTGCCATTCTTTTAGGCCATGTGGGTGCTGCTGTATGCTTAAGTGTGCTGAGCTGTCTTCATGGCTATCAAGTAGAATTAAAATAATTGTGCATAGTGCTTTTGTAAGTACTGTTTACTACATTTTAGAGTCAGTTTGTATTACTAAGTGATCACAAAACAGAAGAATGGAGATAAATTTGCCTTGCAAATGACTTTTTCTGCTTTTGAGTTTCCTTTTCCATTGCTGACCATCAAAAAGATACTTGGCCCATAATAGATGCTGAATAAGTATTTGATGAACAGATGACAAGGGGTAGCAGTCAGGCTGTCCTGAGAACCAGAAGGCTTTTCTGAGGAAGGGGAATGATTTTCCAAACTTAATTTCATCCTCTACCTTGACAGTCTCACGTCCCATTGTCTGGCACCTAATTCCTTTAGTTGATCTGCTCTTCCTGAAAAGCACCCAAGTGGCAGCCGACCAGTGAGTTCAGGATAAAGACACCAAGATAAATGTAATGGACCCAGAGGACAAGCTACAGAGGAAAGAATCTTTTTAGACATGACCTAGTATCTAATTATGGCTGATGAACACATTTTCATCCTTTCAAATACTTAAAAGAACCACCAGGACTTTTAAGTAGTTATAATCACTTACAGTTTTCAAGGCCTAATCAACAAGCTTGTAGCTTTTACAGGGTCCCTATAACTATCTTTCCTCTCCTTTTTGGCTTTGGCATTTGACAGTTCTGGCAGCATTATATGTCAATTTAGGCTTGTAGATCTAGCCAAAAATCGTGGGCTAGGGTTGGCCTGCACAGGGTTGGCTGGTGGCAAGTATGATATAGGGAGTTTTTCTGGCTTTCTAGATTTAATTCACGTTATCCCACAAGCATGGATATTTTGGAAAGTGGTCTGATGTACTTAGCTGAAATTTCAAAAGGTACTAAAACATTATTTCCAGTGGGGGGTTGTGGGGAGGGGAAAAAGTCCCTTAATAAAGCCAATGTTTTAGAGAATGAAAAACTTACTTCTTAGGTTGTCACTTATCATTAGAAAATGGACACATATGCCCAAAGTCATTACTTCTTCAAATTTAAAAACTTAAAATTGCAATCCTGGGCCAAATCCCTTCTTCGTCTGATTTACACGTTAGTGGGAATAGATAACCCTTGGGCTGAGTCAACAAAACATGAATACAATTTAATAATCTGTAGTAAAGAAAGTTTTCAATATAAGGCATAGTTTGTGTCAGGAAACACTATCTAAAGACACTTTACTTGATGAACACAGTGCCTAGAGAATAAACCTAGAATTTCCCAAATACACTTTTGTTTTGACTGAATAAAATCTCATGATTTCTGGCAAAATCAAAATCTAAAGAAAACCAACTTTTATATTTACTAGGTTGAATCATATGAAATCGCTGACCATTTCTGACCAAAAGGTGATTTGGTGCCCCCTCTTTGAATTGTCAGCAAAGGAAGGAACAGCTTTAGTGTTTAAAAAGTCTGATGAAGTTGTGGAAAATTTTAACCATGGCAGAGGAGGGAAAAGCTTTACTGTTTAAGAAATCTGATGAAGCTGTGGAAGATTTTAATCATGGCTCCTTGTGACTGGACTACACTCAGGGCTGAACTGAGGAGACCACCATCTTTGGTGAATTTCTTGCCCAGGGAAGGGAGAGGTCTGGGGTTTTGCTCATTAATCAGCATCTCAAAACAGTTGGGGAAAGGGGACTCCTCTTCAAGTATCCATGAGAAAGTTATTTTGTGTCACCTAACTATAGAATCAGAATTCCAGGTCCCTGGGGCATGTGTCAGAAGTATATGCATATTAATGAAAACTCACCATGTAATATTTGTTAGGCTTAGAGATGGAATTTAGCTAAGATGAATCAACTCCATTTGCCTTGTAGCCATCAGAATTTTTTTTTGCCTTTGAAATAACTTAGGACTGAGGCAGCTATAGCAGTTCCCAGAAAACTGAAACTGCAAAGGCAGTAGTACATCTACACAAGGCGGACAAGAATGGCACCCTAGCGCCTGAGACTCATGGGATGGAAACCTGCATTAAAGTACACACACGTCTGTATCTTAATACTTTTCTGTGTTTCTGGCAATCAAATTTCCTCATACTCAGGTACTCTGAACACATAGTGCAGGGGTTAGAAGTAGTCTCTGCTAACAAGCGTTCCTCATTTGATAAATCTGGCCTGTGAGGTCTGCAAAGTATTCCAGGGGGATAACATTTGCCCCTGAACTTGCCATAGTCTAATGAATAAAACCCAGTCCACATCAGAGAAGCTGATGTAAGAATATTAACACAGTGGGCTTTCTTCAATTACTACTTGTCTGCTAGTAGCCATGCTATTATTTGAAAGCTAATAGAAAAGTAGAATGGCTTCTGCTTTATAGCTGTGGACAATAGCATGTGACTGGTTTTGTTGACAGAGATATATCAATCATATACTTTTGAAAGAAACTGAGTCAGACTTTGTGCAATGAGAAACAAGTGAATTTGATCAGGTGGAGGGGCCCCTGTCATTCACGGGCTTTTAAAGGTTTCACACATATTCACGTGTTTTGAGTGAGGCATGTCCTGGGACGCACACTGGACATGATTGCTGAAGCCAGGTCAGTAGAAACCATTGAAGTTTATTGGCGGTCACAATGCTTACACTGTATGCAGCAAACACCCTTACAAGTCTATCCGCAACCTGATCACGCAAGAAAGGATTCATCACACAGTCGCCAGAGGAGAAGGGAAAAAAATTAACAGGCTTGTTTCTGGGGGTAAAGGAGAGAAATAAAAATAAAACCTAATTGATGAGTGTCCCGTGGGCAAGAGCTGAACTAGAGATGTGTACAACTAGCAGCAACAGTTGTGGAAAAAGTACAAGGCAAATAGCTTTCTCCATTAATTTTCCTCTGTAGGTTATTTCTTTTTTTAATATTCAAAACATTTATTATGGTTTTCATTTTATAAAAATGTATATTTTTTAAGGGGTGGGAGAATGTTAAATACTTCATGCTAGGTAGACCTTGTTATTAAGAACCCCTCCACTGTAGTAACTTCCTCCAGTTCATACATTCATGAGTGCAGGGTACATATATAAATATCCACACGCATACATCCACACACACTGCCTCGAGGGCTGGGGAAGACTAAAATTTATTGGCCACACACAGCAGGGCCTCTGGTGGACTCACCCACATTGCTCCACAGGAGAGCAGTGGGTTCACTTCCTTCTCTCTGGTCTCTACCTTCACAGAGACCAAGAACCCTACAACACGTCGTTAAATCCAACTTTTAAAAGCAAGAGGCATCTGTCTGAGGATGAGGGTAAGCAAAGTAGGAAAGAGGATGGAGATAAGAACACCAAACACTTTTAGCTGGAGTTATTTATCACTGCAAGGGGCTAGGGACCCAGGGCAGAATCTATATGGTCCAAGGGGAGGGACGGTGTTCTGGCATGGCTTAGAGTTCCTAATAACAAGGGTTAATACAGTAACAGGAAGTGATCATTTCTGGGTGAGGACAGGGCAATACGAAAAAATATACATTTGGAATTTTAGCTTTTTTTTTTTTTTTTTGCCTCTCTACTGTGTCACTAAATATATCTCTGCACTCTCACACATCCTTGTCCAGTAAAGCTTCAGGCCACCAGAATACACATTTTCTTCACTCGCATACACAACCCCTCACATCAGCATTGGTGCACTAGACTCTGTAAAAATTTTTCAGTCACACTTTTTGTTTTTAAACTTGAGTCAATATAAACCTTGTTCAAAATGTTATGAAAAAATGTACATGTTTATACAAGGCAGGTTGTGGCAGGACACTAGGGGTTCTCCCCCCTTGGGTGGCCCCAGGAGGAGAGGCTGGAGTCTCAGTTTGTGTCTCTTATCTCCTCCCACCACCCTTCCCACCCAGTCCCCCAGGAACCAGCAGCGCCCTGCCCCCTAGTGAGTGCACTCACACCCCTATTCCCTGGGGATGTAGCTAGTTGACCTTTGCCATTTTCCCCACACCCCTGGAGAAAAGAGCCAGGATCAGCCAGGCCCTCTCCCTTGCAATTGTTCGCCCCTCTGGGCCAAACCAAAGGGACGCTGCTCTGTACAGGTAGAGTCCAAGGAGGTGTCAGCTCATCATGTCATTGCTATTCACGCCATAAGTGGAATTCTTCATCGAGTCGTTGACTTCTCGACGGAATGCTGACAGGTTCTGGGTGAACCTGCAGAGAGGATGCATGTGGGTTGGGGGAGGAGAGTGGCGGGGGAGGGGGGGAGGTATTTGCCTAACAGTTTTTTTTTTAAAACCATGGGAAGTAGAAGGTATAAACTGATGGGTTCTGTTTCAAAGATCAGTTAATTTCAGTCTTAAGACTCTAAGAGAAAGTTGGCCTAGAGATCTGGTCAAATCTGGGGCCCTGAGGGCTACCTTGGGCTTATGGCAGCACAAAAGAAATCTCACTGACAGAGGTAGGAAGTTGCCCTCACACGTGAGGGGAGTAAGCCAATGAAGCCATCTCATTACTTAATGCAGCAAGACCAGGTGGTGTAGTGCTGTGCTGTCCAACAGGGCAGCTGATAACCGCATACGGCTACCGAGCCCCTAAATTATGGCCAGTGTGACTGAGAAAATGAATCAAAATTAAATACAACTTAACATTCAGCTCCCCAACTGCATCTTAATTTTAAATTAAAATGCCTTATTTTAAATTAATTAAAATTAAATAAAATTTAAAAATTAATTGCAAAGCCCAGATACACAATGCGGTTATTGGAAAATCCCTAGGTATGTTTGAAACAATCTAGGTATTATAGGAACCTACTTTGTCAACTGTAAATTTATGAAATTTAAATACGGATCAAGTATTTCTGATGAAATATATGAACTGCCATATGCTGTTAAATGTAAAGTACACAGGATTGTGAAAATGTAGTACAAAAAGAATGTGAAAACCCACCATTTTAAAATATTGATTACACATTGATACAGTATTTTAGATACAATGGGTTAAATAAAATATATTATGAAAATGAATTTTGCCTGTTTAACACGGCTCACTTTTCTATTGGACAGCACTGCTTTAGATGGCCTCCAAACACAGATGTACAAACACTTTAAAGGAACTGCCTGTTTCGTTGATTTGAAAAATAGCAATTGAGGTTTCTAGGCAGGACGCTCTATACTCACCTGTCTCTGTTTTTCGTAAGAAGATTTCGCTCAATGCCTTCCATCAGGTTCTCAAAACACAGGTGCATGGCCTGCTGCTTCTCTGGTGGCTGGCTGTTCACGATACTGTTCCTTAGGTCAGAAAAATACTGTGGGCAAGGAGCGGAACAGAAGGTAAGAGAAGCAGGGGAAGATTAGCCCTCTGTCATCTGCAGGGTTGAAGAATGTTCTTCTCTAAGGAGGAATGGAGTATCTACTAAAATTGGACACTTAAAAAAAAATTCAGGCAAGTACTTGCGGGATAGTATGTTTTCATCCTACTAAGAAAATAAAGAATTTTTAAATTGTAAAGTACTTTAAAAGGGTCATCTGATCCAGACCTTTCTTTTATCGGAATCTCAAGACTTGTTTATAGCAGAGCTAGAACTGCAACTTAGGTTTTAGATCCTCTGATACCCAGGTACATTATTTCCTTGAAAGGTTTCTTTTACTGCCTAGGGGAAACACTCCTTTATCCTGTGTCTGTGAGCTACCACCCGTGCTGACTTCTAACAGTTAAGTGATTATGTGATATTGAAAGCACAAATGGGAACTGAAAGGGACATGCTCAGTAAATGACCCATTTTCCCTGTTTCACCACCGTGGGGTGTTTCTATACAAATTTCTCCCAGTGCTTGGTGATAGCAAGTGCGTGGTTGCCACTGCTTCTGGGGTTGGCACCAGGGAGCTGGCTCTCTCACCTTTTCATTAAGCAATATCAAGCCAAGTAGTGGTCGGGACATAGACCACTGGTTCCTACAGTCTTCAAAGATGATGATGTTCAGCACCGTGGACAGCATCTGAAAATGGAGAATTTGAGGCAGTGACCTAATGTACTGCTACCCAAGATAAAATGACAGATTCCAAATACAGGAGTATATTAGGCTGAAGGCCTTTTCTGTATAGGGTAAATCAGACAAATAGTTTGTGAAGCTTCATCTGAGTCTCATATTTCAAGGTTACCTTTTCTTCTAAGATACTCATTTCCTTTCTTATTCTTAAAATTGGTTTGATTACTTCACTTACAAATGGATCTTTCCAGGTCACCCCGACTTGTGGGGAATGGGATGGGGTCACGTAACAAAATTACAGTAAGCAAAACCACCTTGCATGATCCCTTCCAGGTACTCAGAGTTGACAGTTTTATGACATTTTGTGAACGTGATGGAGTTCTGAATTATTTCTCTGCTTCTTTAGAGAATAGTGTGGACAAAGGTAATACTGGCTAAAATCTCAATAGTTACTGATCCCATTTCCTTATCTATTTTCATCTAGCATGTATTTCTGTAAGTTACTTCAAGACACATACAAATAAAATAAAGGCAAGCATATGGTTTGATCTCTCTGTGGCCAGTTATTTCCTTCTGTCTTACATTCTTGTTCCTGTTTTGTAAACAGGAACGCAGGCCTTTAGAAAGCTGGATGCTGCTAACTCTTGCTCTATTTATAGCAGTGGGTGAGCAAAGTAATTTTCACGGATAGAGGATAGTGCTCATGAGATAGGTCCAGGGCACAGAGGTCGTTGTGACACTCAAGAATAATCCAGAACCTGAGTTTTTTCTACATCCAGTGGTTACCTGGCAAACTCAAAATCCACTGCAACTTTAAGACACGGACTTCATCTCAGCAGCAGGAACCTGATGAGATGTTATGTTAATCATGTGTGGGCTCCCCTGTCTTGCAGAGGTCCTTCCTCTGTGGGACACCCCATCACTGTCTCCTATGCCTCCACTTTCTTACCTGCTGGATCATCTCTGGATGCTGCTGCATGATGTGCAGAAAGCGGTCGCTCTCCTGATTCAGGGGTGTGGTCCTCTTCTTGGTGCTACGTGACAGCTGCTTGAAGAGGTATGTTACAATATGGTCTAGGCAGGAGCAGCAGCCTGTGCATACCATGGTGTCTGTAAGAAACAAAGGTAGGGGTAGGGCAGAGCTGCTGATGGTAGCCTGGGCAAATATGGACTATCTTTGGGTGAGATCCATTAGGGTACTGTGGCCAATTCAGCCAAGGCGGTTGGTCAAGATGACTCGTATTAACCTCTCACCCTCATTGTATAGCAGGGCTCAATTTCTAAGTTTGAAAGTGAGTATGTGGTAATAAAAAATACCGAAATTATTGGCTTAATGTGTTGTGGATGTACATACGTCTTCTGCCTCACACAAAATAACAAACAGTTCGATTCAGCAAGTGCTTCTTTTGTGCCAGATTTTGTTCTAAGTACCTTATAGGTGTTATCTCTAATATATCCTCTCAAGAACTCAGGAAGTAGGTTTTTTGTCTTACACATGAGGAAACTAGAATTAGGAGAGGTTATGCATCGGCCTAATGATCAACTGCTAGTAACTGCAGGAGCTGTGATTAGAATCCAAGAAGCCTGCCTTATGAGCCTATGCTCTGAGTTACCAGTGGAATGTAATTAAACCCAGATTGATGTAGCCTCTGAATGTTTACTGTTAGAACAGGGTGTGCTGCATCATCTGTTTATCTCCAAAGCATCACTCGGGGGAGCTGCAGACTCATCTATGCGTCTTTACAAAGGCAACAGTACAGCACAACCTGTGGACAGAACTCTGATGAGGTGAGGCCAAAGGACTAAGGGGCTGAACCTTAAAAGAGTAAACAAGTCTCTGATTCCTATGGGACTGACAGTTTATGCAAAGGTCCCTCTACTTTCTTTTTCTTTTCTTTTTTCTTTGAGACTGAGTCTTGTTCTGTCGCCCAGGCTAGAGTGCAGTGGCACAATCTCAGCTCACTGCAACCTCTACCTCCCAGGTTCAAGGGTTCAAGCGATTCTTCTGCCTCAGTCTCCAGAGTAGCTGGGACTACAGGCACGTGCCACCACGCCCAGCTAATTTCTGTATTTTTAGTAGAGATGGGGGTTTCACCATATTGGCCAGGCTGGTCTTGAACTCCTGACCTTGTGATCTGCCTGCCTCAGCCTCCCAAAGTGCTGGGATTACAGGTGTGAGCCACCATGCCCGGCCAGGTCCCTGTATTTTCAATAAGATATAAAAAAGTCTTCCAAAGCAAGGGCTGATACCTTGATTGGACTGTACTAGGTATGGCTATGCACCCTGATAGAATGATGGAAGTCAATGTGTATCAAAGTGGCACAGAGGCATGGATAATTCACCACAGTTGATAATCCAAAAGTCAGTCTATGTGTATTTGCAATATATCATCACTATTTGGCAGTTGACTTAATCTTCCTACTTATGTTTTGTTCAGCCTAATATAAAAATGTGTTTTATTCCCTGAACACATAAGATTGTTGGGCCAGGAACGGTACCTCATGCCTGTAATCCCAGTACTTCGGGAGGCCGAGCCAGGCAGATCACGAGGTCAGGAGATCGAGACCATCCTGGCTAACATGGTGAAACCTCGTCTCTACTAAAAATACAAAAAAATTAGGCAGGTGTGGTGGTGGGTGCCTACAGTCCCAACTACTCGGGAGGCTGAGGCAGGAGAATGGCGTGAACCCGGGAGGCAGAGGTTGCAGCGAGCCGAGATTTCGCCACTTCACTCCAGCCTGGGTGACAGAGCGACTCAGTCTCAAAAAAAAAAGAGATTGTTGGAAGGTAGCCTAGAAACAAAATGGTTGACAGGAGCCATATGGACTAGGATGAAAAGACTTAGGGAGCTAGCTGCATGAAACCTTTCCCCAGCCTCCACGGCCCTCAGGACAGAATTCAAACAGCCTAATACGGCTTATGGGCGGATCCCCCTCAAGATCTCCAGATTTGCTCCTGCTTATCTCTAAAGCTTCAATTCATTCCTAACTCCTCTGAACTAGTGTGCCAGCCATCTGGATTTCCTGGTTCCTTTTTGTCTACAGGTGGAAGTACTTGTTGTCTCTGCTGCTAGGAACCCTCCCTGGCTAACGAGGGTAACACCTGTCCAGCTTTTAGGTTTATGCTTTGATGCCAAGTCTTCCAGCCAGTCTTCCTTGATCCTGACCTCCTCATAACCAGGAGTCTAGGTATTCTTGAGGGCTTGTGTAGCACTCTGTACTCACCCCTATTGTAATGTTTAAGTGGTTAAGTATGGTAAACAGGCAGTTGTTTGCTCATGTGTCTGTTCTACCCACCAGATAAGCCCCTTAAGGACGGGACTATATGCTGTTAATTACTGTATCCTCAGTGCTTCCACAGTGCCTTGTACTTAGGAGGGGATCAGTGAGTATCTGCTGGATGAGCATGTGCTGTGCATTATATACTTTATTGTTATGGCCAAACCCCCAAGGCAGTGATCTTTTTGGACACTGGGGCAAGATTCTCTCTTTCTGTTTAGTTAAGCGGTAAAAAACAAAGCTACCAACTCACCCCACCCAGGTGCTTACCAAGTGCAGTAAGTCCTTCAGAAATGGAAGAGAGAATATACATGATGACACGAGGTTCCAGGCTTGCAATAAAGTTCATATGGTCCTGGGTCAGGACTTCCAGTAGTGAATAATAAGACTGGCTGAGCTTCGGGTAATCCTGTGGGAGAGGAGGAAGAAGAAAATCAGCTTAGGCACTATGCACTCCAGCATGCAGGGAGACGATCTTAAATAGCTTAGCGCCTTTCAGTTGGGAAAACAGAAGACTTAGTTACAGCAAAAGGAGCCAGCTTATATAGTTTCTCAAGAGCAGTGTTTAATCATGGTCTCAGGTGAAAAAGGCTGAATGTGATGAAGAACAAGATTCTGGCAATGCAGCGTAAGGCTTACCAAGAGATCACTGTGGGGAATAGAGAGGAGCAGCTTGATGAAGGTCTGCAGAGCATTGTCCAGGGCATCATCTCCATAGAGACGAAAGACTCCAAAATTGACGTAACTCCCACTGAGAGCAGCCTTCAGCATGGAGAAGCAGATGGAGATGCCCTTGAGCTTCAGAGCATAGACCTGATCCTTTGGGACCTCTCCTAGTGTCAGGATGCGATTGCCTGAGTAGACATGTCATATATGTTATTCAATCACATTAGAAGCACTCGTTTAGTTCAGCCTTCCTACTCCAAAGGCATACAAGTTCCAGCAGGTCCCTGGTGACAGGTGGCACTCTAATACACACGTATTAGCATAAATAGGAATGCTGTCCTGGCTCCTGCCAGGGCTGGCTGGAGACCCACATGCTGGTTACAGTGTGGTAACTCAGCTGGAATTAACTTCTAGAGGCATGATTATCTGAAGCACTTACCATACATTGTTATCATCTTGCTGGTTTCTCGGAAGAGTAAGATGCCATTGGGAGAAGAGACATCAAACTGGAGTCTCTGGGATCTGAGCAGAGAGCACAGAAGGAAAAAAAGTCAGAGGTGTTTTCTTGGAAGACCGGGGGTACTTGAGGCTCTCATCTCAGTACCTTGGGTGATCCTGTATTTACATTAAGATAAGCAATTGCCTATCCTAATATGAGAATAACCAAGTTATAGACATTTAACCATGAAGTAGCTTCTACCTTGAAGACCAACATGCTAGATTCAGATTCTGCTGCTCAAATTAAAAACATTTGTAAGAAAAAAAATGCGGCCGGGCGCGGTGGCTCAAGCCTGTAATCCCAGCACTTTGGGAGGCCGAGACGGGCGGATCACGAGGTCAGGAGATCGAGACCATCCTGGCTAACACGGTGAAACCCCGTCTCTACTAAAAAATACAAAAAAAAACTAACCGGGCGACGTGGCGGGCGCCTGTAGTCCCAGCTACTTGGGAGGCTGAGGCAGGAGAATGGCGTGCACCCGGGAGGCGGAGCTTTCAGTGAGCTGAGATCCGGCCACTGCACTCCAGCCTGGGCGACAGAGTGAGACTCCGTCTCAAAAAAAAAAAAATATATATATATATATATGCAGCAGCAGATAAAATTACTATTTGAAAATTCTTATTTGATTAAAGTATATTTTTTTTTTTGAGACGGAGTCTTGCTCTGTCACCCAGGCTAGAGTGCAGTGGCACGATCTCGGCTCACTGCAAGCTTCGCCTATCAGGTTCACAACATTCTTCTGCCTCAGCCTCCAAAGTAGCTGGGACCATAGGCACCAGCTACCATGCCCGGCTAATTTTTTGTATTTTTAGTAGAGTTGGGGTTTCACCGTGTTAACCAGGATGGCCTCCATCTCCTGACCTTGTGATCCGCCCACCTCAGCCTCCCGAAGTGCTGGGATTACAGGCGTGAGCCACTGCGCCTGGCCTTGATTAAAGTATACTTTCTACCCATCGCCTCTTGATACTAATGCAGAGCCCTTCACCTTTATGGCTTCAGTGGCAAATGAGGGAGGGGCCAAAGCATTGTTACCGTTTTATATGAAGAAAAGATGCATAGGGACTTGGAATGGTCCAAAAGAAGTCAGACAGAGAAGGCCAAAATATGTAACCATCTTGGTTTTAAGTTCCTCTTTTGTCTGCTCTATGTTTTGATGAGCTTTATTAGATTCAAGTTGGTAAGACCTGAAAAGCCCAGGAGTCCTTCCTACTTCCTCTTTCCTACACCCCCATACTGAATCCATCAACATCTAATTCTAAAATAACCCCAAATCCACCTTTCCCTTACATTCTCTCTGCTTATACTCTTATCTGCCTTCAGTCCCATTCTTCACATGGTAGCCTTTAAAAAAACTTAAATGAGATCATTTTAATCCCTTGCTGAAAACACTCGAGCGGCTTCCCACTGCGACGAGAATCAATGCCACTCCTCATCACTGCTGTGCAAAGGTGCTAGATGATCTAGCTCCGCTCGCTGGTCTGACCCACTCCCACAGACTCCCCCACCAACCAGGCTCCTGCCACAAGTCCCAACAAGCTTGTCCTATCTCAGGACTCCTGCAGTTGTTTTCTGGTTAGAAGACTCCTTATCTTTGCAGGGCTACTGGAATCTTTCTTGTCATTTAGATCCTAGTTAATATTACCGTCTCTGAGAGGTGTTCCCTGACCCTCCTGTCCTTCAATTCCCCTATTTTACTGCCTTGTTTTATTTTGTTTCATGGCACTTAATCACTGGAAAGATCTTTCATACTTGTTTTTATTGTCTGTCTTCCCCACCATTTGTAAAATCAAAGAGGGTAGAGATTTTGTCTGGCATAGTGGCTAAAAAGTTTTGGCAAAGAGGCCGGGCGCGGTGGTTCATGCCTGTAATCCCAGCACTTTGGGAGGCCGAGGCGGGCGGATCACGAGGTCAGGAGATCCAGACCATCCTGGCTAACATGGTGAAACTCCGTCTCTACTAAAAATACAAAAAATTTAGGCCGGGCGCGGTGGCTCAAGCCTGTAATCCCAGCACTTTGGGAGGCCGAGGCGGGCGGATCACGAGGTCAGGAGATCCAGACCATCCTGGCTAACATGGTGAAACTCCGTCTCTACTAAAAATACAAAAAAATTAGCCAGGTGTGGTGGCGGGCGCTTGTAGTCCCAGTTACTCAGGAGGCTGAGGCAGGAGAATGGTGTGAACCTGGGAGGCGGAGCTTGCTTGCAGTGAGCCAAGATCGCACCACTGCACTCCAGTCTGAGCGACAGAGCCAGACTCCACCTCAAAAAAAAAAAAAAAAGAAAAAAAAAAAGTTTTGGCAAAGAGTAAATGCTCTCAAGTATCTATTTTATAAATGAGTAACTCTTGAATATAAGTCTCCTGGGAGGTTATAGCCTCTTTAAGTATTACCCACTCCATAAGGCAGTTTTAAAACTTATTAATTCTGCTGGGCACGGTGGCTCACGCCTGTAATCTCAGCACTTTGGGAGGCCGAGGCGGGCGATCACCTCAGGTGGGGAGATCGAGACCAGCCTGACCAACATGGAGAAACCCCGTTTCTACTAAAAATACAAAATTAGCTGGGCATGGTGGTGCATGCCTGTAACCCCAGCCACTTGGGAGGCTGAGGCAGGAGAATTGCTTGAACCCGAGAGGCATAAGTTGCAGTGACCCAAGATAGTGCCATTGCACTTCAGCCTGGGCAACAAGAGCGGAACTCCATCTCAAAATAAATAAATAAATAAAAATAAAGACCTTACTAATTCTCTCAGGACTGCCATGAGAGACCAATGCCCATTCCTGAAATTCTAGGAAAGCTAAGGTGCTAGACTTTTCTTTTTCACTATCCTTAATTTGGTGTTTTGAAAATCTTTGTCACTTTTTAAAAGCAAATTTTTATTGATCCTGCCACAATCTCTCTAATAAATACCTTTCTTAAGGAAGGGTATTCTAATACCTATCCTTCTCAATGTCTCTAACCATGAAATGGGATGGACAAGACACCATTACCAGATATTCACTTTTGTATCTGTGGGCAGGAAATCAGAATCTTGGTTGCCAAATTTACTTCTCCTAAGAATGGACATCTGGAGATTCTTTTTATTTTACTTATTTTGAGACAGGGTCTTGTTCTGTCACCCAGGTTTGCGTGTAATGGCATAATCTTGGCTCATTGCAACTTCTGCCTCCCAGGCTAAAGCGATCTTCCTACCTCAGCCTCCTGAGTAGCTGGGACTACAGTTGTGTGCTGCCATGTCCAGCTAATTTTTTGTAGAGGTGGGTTCCACCATGTTGCACAGGCTGATCTAGAACTACTGCATTCAAGCAATCTGCCCACCTTGGCCTCCCAAAGAGCTAGGATTACAGGCATGAGCCACCGTGCCCCACTGGGAGACTCTTTTTAAAAGTGACTTACTGGCCAGGCGTGGTGGCTCATGCCTGTAATCCCAGCACTTTGGGAGGCCGAGGCAGGCATATCACGAAGTCAGGAGATTAAGACCATCCTGACTAACACAGTGAAACTCCGTCTCTACTAAAAATACAAAAATTCGGCCGGGCGTGGTGGTGGGCACCTATAGTCCCAGCTACTCGGGAGGCTGAGGCAGGAGAATGGAGTGAACCCAGGGGGCGGAGCTTGCAGTGAGCCAAGATCGCGCCACTGCACTCCAGCCTGGGAGACAGAGCAAGACTCCACCCCCCCACCAAAAAAAAAAAAGTGACTTGTTTCCTGCAGTTGACTATGGTTTTGTGTAGTTAGGAATACTATTCTTTCAAACAAACAAAAACACAAAAACTTTTCAAATTTTAAAATGTAGCAGTGAATCTTATTATCTCCCACAATCTGCCCAAAGCACTAGATACAGCAAATTCTCTCAGATAACAGGGCAGATGTGCCCTTGCAAGCTCTGCCTCCTGCTTACCTATTATGAACTAACTCAGCCATCAACTTGAGTACAGGTGTAGTACACGCTGGATCATGGTACCAGAGCTCAATTGCCCGTTGGAGAATTGGCATATAAGATGGGTATCTGTAAATGAGAAGCTAAGGAAAGATTTCTGATTCCAGAAAGGTACAGAATTTAAAATAGTTTTTCAGCATTAGCCAAGCACAAACTTGTCAAATTACAGTTCTTTAAGTTCCTGTCTCGTTTGCTAATCTTAGGGTCTTTCTAACCAGAAGATTAACTAAAGTGATTTTGTGTTCTTTAACCAGTAAAAGGCATCTAATAATACATTTTAGTTTACATAGTGCCTTTCTTCTGAAGAGTATGACGTATTTCATATTGTTACTTATCCTTTCATCACTTCTATGGTATTATAGGGGATCAGCTCATTTCCTTTACATTAACTATTAAAGAGGCAACTGGATTTGAAATAATCTGCAAAAGGGTATGAAGTCAGTAAAGTCAGACTTACTAATTTGTAAAAGTTGTTTTTTATTATTATTTTTTAAATTTTTATGTTTTCTGAGACGGAGTCTCGCTCTGTCACCCAGGCTGGAGTGCAGTGGTGCAATCTCGGCTCACTGCAAGCTCTGCCTCCCGGGTTTACGCCATTCTCCTGCCTCAGCCTCCCGAGTAGCTGGGACTACAGGCGCACGCCGCCACGCCCGGCTAATTTTTTTGTATTTTTTAATAGAGACGGGGTTTCACCATGTTAGCCAGGATGGTCTTGATCTCCTGACTTCGTGATCCGCCCACCTCAGCCTCCCTAAGTGCTGGGATTACAGGCGTGAGCCATTGTGCCCGGCCTTTTTATTTTTTTTAGTAGACTGAAACATCTCTCCAAATATAGCAAAACCAATAGGTCTACAGTAGTATATAGTTCTGCAGGCATTTATATTTGAGATCCAAAAGAAAAACTGGGAGACTACCTCATTCATGTTCTAACCTCAGACAACCTTATGTCTGTCATAAGGTAGCTTCCAGGACACATGCAGGCCTTCTGGGTAACTCTTCATCTTCTTCACCTCACTATCCTCCCTTCCCCCGACACCCTCTCTGGACCCCATCACACAATCACACTCCAGTTAAGGCATGCTGTAGTGTGCTCCTAGTTTTGAGTTAGGATACATCCATTCAAAGAGCATCATGAAGCTGGTCTTGGCATTGAAAGCGAAAGCGATCCCTCTCAGGTCTCTTACTAGGCCAACTAGAGTTCGCTGTAGTAGAAGGCAAAAATGTTAAAATAGAAGACAAAACTGCAACAGTCTAATGAGGATTCCACACATGTGTCATCAAGTTCTTCCTCTCACTGTTCAACAAACACTCCTTCTCAAATATTCTGATTCAATCTCTTCTATGCTAGAATGGCATATTTTCATTCTAGCAGTGGAAGTTTGTTTTGGAAGTTTGACGTTTGTTAGCTTTGGAAGTTTGTTATGCCAAGAAAATTAGCTTTGGAAGTATGTTTCGCCAAGAAAATAGGTTCCTGGTTCATAGCAAAAATAGAGGCTGATAAGGTTTTAAGACATCGAAGTAATACATCACATGTAAAAAGTGAAAAAGCTTTGAGTCCACCCAGGGAGGAAAGGAGGGGAGGGAGGGAGGGAGGAAAGGAG
>NW_012114977.1:3196497-3197475 GCF_000951035.1 Colobus angolensis palliatus | reverse complement strand
AAGTCCTGAAGAAGAAGAGGTAGAAGAGTCATATATAACCTAATGGTTTATACCCTAAAGGAAGTCAGATGCAGGCCCTGCCAAGAGGAAGACAAAGAGGAGTCTACACAGCACCTCTCCCTTTTGGGTGGGCCATCTAGATGAGACTATGTTTAATCTGTACTCTCCATTTGCAGAAAAAGAGACTGATGCTTAAAGAGGCCAAAAAACTTCCCCTAGTCATGTTGCCAGGTAGTAGGAGGGCCCAGATCAGGACTCATACATAACACCAAGACTCCAAATCCAATACTCACTCTCTCAATAAAACTTTTACTTGGGACATGAACAGCAATAAAACTACTTTAAAAATCGTAGTTTGGGATTTGTCTCCAAACGTGGAGACAGAACAACAACAAAATCTGGTTGTCATCAATATGCTCAAGAAGGTTGCACATTTGGGGATCTTGACACATTTGGCAAAAACATCACTTCTGTTAACAGTCTGCTTGTAAGCAAACAGTTCTCTCCAAAGCTGATACCACAAGCTCAGTTTTCCAGTCTAAGACTTGGTCAGTATCTTAAAAGACTACATGGGACATGACAAAGAATGGGTGATAGCTGTAGTCCACTACCAAGGTTGTTCTTTTGGTTAATTTTACTTGCTTTACATGAAACTAATACCATATAATGGGAACAGGGCTGATATTCACTGATATCCCTAAATCCTTGATACTGGTTGATACTCAAGCCTACAGTTGCTAATATGTTCCAGAATAACCCAAGCTTTGAATGGTACCTATCTCAGACCCTAAAACACAAGTATAAAAGGGAGAGAGGTCTGGATTAAGTATTGCTTTCTGTCTACCCTGGTGATTTGCAGATGGAAAAAGAAAAAGCTAAAGATGAAAAAAGAGAGCTTTAGAATGTTAGGTAAAGCCTGGCATTTTTTTTCTGGCAATACCCTGGCTATCTGGTAGTTCTACCATTCAGCCTTGGTGC
>NW_012114977.1:3151450-3187577 GCF_000951035.1 Colobus angolensis palliatus | reverse complement strand
CCGTGTTAGCCAGGATGGTCTCGATCTCCTGACCTCGTGATCCGCCCGTCTCGGCCTCCCACAGTGCTGGGATTACAGGCTTGAGCCATCGCGCCCGGCCGGTACCATGTTATTTATTTATTTATTTTGCCTTGCTGAGAATTAGCAAGTCAGTGGAGAAAAGAATAAAGCTGGTGCGTGAGAACTAGATGAGACTCAAACTTCAAATGGGTACAGAGGTTTCATTCACACTCAATTTTTTAAAAAGTCATCTTTCATAAACCTAGAAGGTTTCATGTCATTTTGGTATGATTAAATTTAAACAGCTGAAAATTAGAGTAATACCACTGAGCTTTAGTTATTAACTGACCTGAAACTGCTAGTATCACCACTACTGCTACAAAAGTGATTAAGCCCTTCTGGCTCATCTGTGCTAGAAAACTGGGTAATAAAAAGTCGTGTTGATTGTTTCAAGTGGGTGTACACCTCCCTGTGGGGTGAAATTATCTGGCCAACAAGATACATTTAGGAATCTCAATTCCTTTATTTAACACCCGAGGAATATGAAGAAAATTTTAAAGCCACTGCATATCGGATGAAAACTTCAGGAGCAGACTGTTACTCTCTTTCAGTTACAAGGACCTCGACAGCATGCTCTGTTCTTGGTGAAATTAGACCGTTATTTCAGATAGTTTTGTTACGTTGAAACAACCGAAAAGCCCTCCCCAACATGTAGTTTTCAGTCCTCAAATAAAAATTTAGAATAGTGCCAGATGACTTCATGAGCCACTACGATTTCTTACGGTACCTAAATCCACCATGAGGAGACGCCCAAGTGCTGTGTAGAAGGTAGTCCGACACCGCATGTCTGTCAGGTTGGACTGATTGTTAATACCCAAAAATGAAAAGTGCTCGCTCTATTGAAAAAAAAGAAAACAAGTTAAAGGTAAAAACATGAGTTAGAGGCAGAATGCAAGCCAGTAATCAGAGAAGTACTGAGCCCTTTCAAGCCAATGGCTATGTAGTCATTCCTTGAGGATCTGAAGGTTTTTTTTTTTTTGGAAGGCAGGCTACCGTTGTTACTGTTACTAATTTATCTGCAGTGTGAGTAGCAGTAGGTGACTTCACCATAACTCAGATCATCTGGATCTCAAAGAGCCATTCTGATGACAGTAAGTGTAATCTGGCAGTGTGGTGGGAATCAGGACCACAGTCTTTGCTGTAGCAATACCCAGGACCTCAATTTAAATATCTCCTTTGTGTGTCAAGAAAGTATGGGTTGTAGGAGGGGCAGGAAAAAAAGCTAAAATCACTCACCGTGTGATTGTTCAGCATGAACTGTACCGCACTAAGCTTCACTAGCTTCCTTACACTACTGTACGTAAAGACAAAGGAAGAAGGTCAAGGAAAGTGTGAAGCAGACCGAGACTCTAAGGCAGACGGAAACTTTCCAGAATAAAGAACAGTTTACCCAAATATCTTTTTTTTTTTAAAAAAAAAACAACACTTGGCCGGGCGCGGTGGCTCAAGCCTGTAATCCCAGCACTTTGGGAGGCCGAGACCGGCGGATCACGAGGTCAGGAGATCGAGACCATCCTGGCGAACACGGTGAAACCCCATCTCTACTAAAAAATACAAAAAAATAGCCGGGTGAGGTGGCGGGCGCCTGTAGTCCCAGCTACTCGGGAGGCTGAGGCAGGAGAATGGCGTAAACCCGGGAGGCGGAGCTTGCAGTGAGCTGAGGTCCGGCCACTGCACTCCAGCCTGGGCGACAGAGCAAGACTCGGTCTCAAAAAAAAAAAAAAAAGAAAAACACTTGAGTATACCACTGCCAAATATGAAAAAATGTGTTCCCTTCTAAACACTATTTAATCAATAAGAAAACACCTATATCAAACTCCTATTTGTAAGAAAATAGATAAACCTAGCAGTTTCCCTAAATAATCATGAATATCCTAAAATGGCTTTTCTCAGCAGGTGTTCCAAGGGAGCATTAGGCCCTAAACCCCTGCCTAAGAGGCATATATTGTGTATAATTAATGAACTTCTCTCCTATTTAGAATGGTACTAGCTATATACAGTATTTGGAGAAGTGAGAATAAAGTCACTTCAATAATTTTACAGGGTTTACCCTTCTTGCGGAACCCTGATTGTGAAAAGCTGCCCTACAGCAATTCAAACTTTATAGCAGATCCAGTTCAAGTCAAGAGGAAGTATAGTCATTACTTCAATCATAAAGTTTGGAATCAGGATGTTTCTACCAACCAGACAACCTAAGAAGGAGTTTGTCTCTACTAAGGATACTAAAACCTTGGTCACACAGAGTGTGTACCTATGAGATGGGGCTCCTATGCACTTCTGGAACTTAGGAATAGACAGGGATAAATCTGTACTAAACCATCAGGTCGGGTGTCGGCTCATTTTTGGGGTCTGAAATTATTCCTATATTCTGCATGGGCATTGGCGTTTTTGGACTCCTAGGAAAATGGAAGATATGTGAGTACACACTAAAGTTAAACTGAAGTGGAAAGAGCAGGAGGCCATGATTCTAAGACTGTGGCATGCCACTTTCTGTTGTGCACATAAACTAGCTTAGAAAAGGATATCCAATGGAGAGGTCATTGAGAAGCTGTAGTGTCTTGGAGGTGATTGGTTCACAACGGCCCCAGTACTTCAAGTTGGTGATGCTGGAGGACAAAAAGAAAAAAAAAGCAGGAGACCCTTTTGATTTGCTGGTTTCCTTGAGGGCTGGGAGAAGAGAAAGTCATTCATCAAAAGTCACCACACATCTGCACCACCAATTCACAGACATCACGACCACAAAAAAAGATGGGTAGGAAATCTCTGTACTTACATTTGGTTGACTAGAAAAATTATCCTTCAGATAATCTTCACTACTTGGTTCCAAAGCTACACTGGCCCATACCCAGGCCCTTGGAATTCTGGGGCACTCCAGGGCTGATTTCTGCAGCAAGGGTAAGAGATTTCTGCGGCAGTGATAACATGCAGACGTATGCAATTCTGCACCTGCACCATCCACTGTCAGCTGCAGAATTCTAGTAGCCCTTGCTTCTGGATTCTTGGCTGGCAGAGTCCTTTAGACCCCCTTTGCTTTTTCCATCTTAAATTATTAACCAGCTCATGGATATGAGTGTTTAGGGTTGGGACAGTTGGTAGGAGGCAAAATGTCACTCTGCACACAGCCCTGGGTAATATATTTGGCTCCTAGTGTGTGCTTTGGTAAATTGAGCTCCTAAAAAGGGCAAAATGTAACCGAAGGGGTATAACGTAAAAAAATAAAAAAGGGCCAATTAGGAGCTCCAACTATGAAGATAGTTCAAACAGCAGAACTAGATTTTGGAGACTCAACACTCTTATTAAAGGGTGTGATGTTTACCACACACTCGTATGGAGGAATAAGCCCATTTTTAAGTGGGGCTTTCCCCTTCGAGGGGATAACTAGAGGAAATCAGCAACAGAAAGTGAATGCCTACGCTGGGCATCCCTGGAGCACAGCAACTGGGTGACGGGCTGAGCAGCAATTACTGGGGTGGAGGTCTGTTTTACTAATGACATGACAGGGTTTCACCTGTGATTCCAGAGGCTAAAGAGGAGATTCTGCAAGAACAAAATTAAATCCTTGCCTGTACAAGCCTGGAATGCTCTGGGGCCGGGCCATATCTCTAAGCACAGCTTGTCACACACTCAAATGCACAATTTTCTGACGCAAACGATCAATGCTGGAATACCAGGCACTGGCAGCACAATGCCAAGATCACATTTTACAGTTGCAACAGGATTGCAAAGGACTCTTGCTGGTGGCAAGCTGAAACACTTACATTTTTCCTATGAAGACGCTTAGGACCATGGTCTCATCATTCAAGCCCAGAACTTCTGAGAGTCGGCGGTACAGCTGGTGTTAAGAAGAGAAAGTAACCAGAACACATTAATTAGAACAATCACATCCCGGTACTATTTTTGTCCATACTCGTGGGTAAGATGTGGAAGAAAATGGACAAGACTCCCAGAGAGGACTTTACTGAAGGGATAAGCTAGTTTCTAAGTATTACTGGACAGATGTTGAGCAATCTTACTGGTCCCTTTCAATCCTGAAATTACAAAAAGACAGTCCAAATCTTCTGCTGTTCTGAATATTAATTCATGCATGGAGACTAAGAATTGCCCATTTGTGGGAGAACAACAGATGTTTGGACTGGCCATTTGTTAAGCACTAGAGAAATGGGCCCAATTCTTTGACGAATCTCCCAGAATTTAAAAGCTAAGAGAAAACATTTGCACTGTCCTATTACCTGAAATCTGGAGGTTATATGAACTATCAGCAACTGCTTCCCTCCATCAGCAGTCGCACAAGTGAGAAGAAGTGAGAACTAAGGGGAACCAATTAACAGGCTGTTACCTTAGAGGATTTCTGCACTTGGTCCCCAATGTAGATCTTACGAAACTGTTCAAAAAAGCTCAGCATGGCCAACTCTAGCTTCTCATTACCCGCCTGGGCCAAACGAGAATCTGTTAGGTTCATCAGCTGGAGCACCCTGGAGGAAGAGGAGCAATGATTCTCTCAACAGCAGGACATCCTTGTTACTCTAGACAACCCAAGCTATCTTGACATGGTCATATATGCCTGTACTTGGGTAGAGCAACCTCCTGCAACCAAGTTCATCTATATAAATGAGGGAGACAGGAGTAGACCAGGAGTTTTCAATCTTTTTTTCTCACAGAGCCATGAAAGGAATGGTGACACATGAAGGATGATGTTCACAGGTAGGTAACACTTCCACAGATTACTAGCAGAAATGCTACCTGTGACTTCATCCCTTTTCTCTGTACCCTCTCCCCAAAAGAAAGGATACTGGAATGCAAGTGAGTGAATGCAAATACAGATGTCATAATAAGTGAGTCATGTGACATTTGAGCGTGGGAATAGTTAACTATTTGTGATACACCATGAGTGAATGAGACTCCATCATTGTGTTGCTACACTCAAGCTCAGAACCAGTCTGCAAGACATTGTTTGAACTAAATTTATATTATGACACACACAGTACTGAACTGGGCTGCAGAATCAGAAAGGCATTAGATTTCATTCTTTCTTAAAGTTTTGCTCAACTCTTCAAAAAACGCCAGTGGGAAAATGCTACGGAGACTTTTGTCAGGATTAAGGGACCTCTGGGCAAATGGGCATCTGATAAACAAAATAGGGGTGGAAAGAAACAAATGAGGATTTTCAGAAGATATATATATATTGAAGGCCGGGCGCAGTGGCTCATGCCTGTAATCCCAGCACTTTGGGAGGCCGAGGCAGGTGGATCACCTGAGGTCAGGAGTTCGAGACCAGCCTGGCCAACATGGTGAAACCCCGTCTTACTAAAAATACAAAAATTAGCCAGATGTGGTGGCACGTGCCTGTAATCATAGCTACTTGAGAGGCTGAGGCAGGAGAATCGCTCGAACCTGGGAGAACCCATGACAGGGAGGCAGAGGCTGCAGTGAGCTGAGATAGCGCCACTGCACTCTGGTCTGGGTGACAGAGCGATACTCCATCTCCAAAAAAATTTTAAAACAGTTTTGATAAAATGAGAACTGCACAGATACAAAATAACTTGAGATGTATGGCCAAGAGATTTGAAAGGCTGTAGGAACTCTGTAACTCCATCACTGGTGAACTTTAAAGAACCACAGTTTCCTTTTAGACTTATTTTGGGATGGCAAAAGCAATCCATATTTTACTAACTCTGAGATATTGTTCTTAAACAGACCTAATAGAGAATCTCTGCTTTAGTTTTCCTAATTCTGTATCCATTATTTCCTTGTTGAATTACTGTTTTTTTTTTTTAAAGTAAAGATCATAGGCAGAGTTATCGCGGCACTTATAAAAGGCTTGAAAGCTGTGTCTCATGGGCAGTTAGCATGTTAAGATTATGTTCTGTAGGTGGAGAGGACCCTATCGGGGAGTGGAGAAGTGCCAGCTAGGTGGAGTGGAGAGCTTCTGTAGGGAGCACTTACCGACAGACAAGCTCACCATCCATGGCGTCTTGCTCATCAGTGCTGGCAAAAGAAACCCGGCCACCGATCACTGCTCCAATAATGTAAACCAGCCATGTCAGCCTTCCTGCAGCAGGAGACAGACCCAGTGTCACCTCCAGTGATAGTTTCTTGAAGACATTCCTCACTCTGAACTTCCTTAATCTTAAGAACACTATGGTGAAACCATAAAGTCTTACTTTTCTTACAGAGAATGGCTACTTCTCTGCTTTGGTTAAGAGCAATGCTAAGGGGGAAATTCGTTAGGTAACCAATGTTCCTGTATCAGACAAGGCCATTATTTTTAGTGTAGTATTTCCTTAGAGTTAAAACACCCAAGCTGGGCACAGTGCTACGTTACAAACACCAGCCAGGCCTGGTGAAAAGAGGAAGCCCAGGTTACTGTCTGTACTTATCTCCCTGTTTCCCCTAGGCCTTTATTTAGTAGTCATAAACCTCTTGGCCTGGTCCCAGCTGTGCTGTGGGGCATTAAAAAGTAGACAGGAACCAGGTGTGGTGGCACATGCCTGTAGTCCCAACTACTTTGGGAGGCTGAGGCAGGAGGATCATTTGAGCCAAGAAGTACAAGGCCCGCGTGGGCAACATAGCGAGACCTCATCTCTTAAAACAAAATCCCACTGCAGATGTGATTTCAGTTCTTCTTCCCTAGTCCCCTGAGGGATTTATTCATTCATAAAGATTTCTGGGCATATGGAGGTAACTGATGATGAAAGAATCCTTTTGCAGGGAGGTAGGAAAGAGGTGGCAATGAGCGAAGGGGTACTGGACAATATCTCCTCACAGGTCTTGAGTTCCCAGCATGCTGCACACTCACCCTCCTGCACTGCAACGTCCATTGGGCTTGCGCTGGCGCTCTGTAGCAGCTCCTGGTATGACTGGGCCGACTGGTCAAACAACTGCACGAGGAGTGCACAGGTCTTCTCATACTCACAACGCCCAATGGTGGACAGCTGGTCCAACTGCTGCTGGACCAGCCCCGTATCCTCCAGAGGATCTTCCAGGCCATCTCTATTCCCAAGGGAAGAAGGAAGGCAGCTCTCTTAAAATATGACTACTGATTTCCCCATTATAGCAGCTCTCTGACTTCTTCACTTAGCTACCATTTCCGACTGTAGAGGCCTACATCCCAACATTACTTTTTCCCAAGGAAGAATGTTTAATGAGGCAGAAGGCCAATGTCTTTGCCCTAGCATCAGTCTCCCTTAGGTATATTCTGCTTGTTGGCGTCAAATCTTACAATCTGAATTCTCAACTCTTAATGTTTTTCTGCCGTAAACTTCAAAGTCCTGCCCTTCTCACCTCTCTGACCTCTTGACTCTTAGTCTTTCTGCTTGTTCCTGACTACAGTAAACTATAGGATAAGTACACAGTCCTGTGTGGGAGGCCATTGTGGCCAGATGTGTCTCGGAATTCAGAACTGTTCAGATTGGAGGAAGGCAGTATGATGCTTCTACCACATCATATAAAACCCTTGACGGTCTTTGTGGCACATCAAACTCAACGTTCCTGTAGCAAAACTTATGAATATTATAAATGGTCATACTAAGTAGAATTAAAAAAAAAAAAACTATAAATGGTCTCATACTAACTCCTGTCCAGTTTTGTAACAAGTGAATTCTAATTCCAAACTGATGAGGAAATTTCTTTTGTCATATCTTTGACTTTGGAATTGTAGACAAGGCATTGTGGACCTGTACTAGGTCTTGCTTTATCTGCCGGCTCCTAGATTTTAACATCTTGTCCACTGAGGAGCTTTTCTATTGTTACACTGCAGTATGATAATGCCAGCAGCAGCAGCAGTAGGAGCAGCAGCAGCAGCACTAAAACTAGCTGTGTGCTTACCATGTGCTACACACTGTGCCAGGTCATACTAATTTAATCCTTATAAGAACCTTATGAGGTAGGCCTATTATTATTTGAATTTTACAAATACAGAAATGGAGCAGCTTGCCCAAGAGTACACAGCTACTAACCGGCTATCTGGCCCCAGAGCCTACAAGCATATAACCACTCCCCAACAATGCCTCACTAAAGCCAGCTGAATCCTCAGGAGTGGAAGCTATGGAGGTGACAGGACAAGGCTTGCTGGTGAACTTCATGAATACTCAGATTTTGAACCGATTCAAGTCATAAACAGTTAAGACTATAACTCATGACTATTCAATGCACTTGGGGCTAAGTAAATTAACCCAACTTAAAAAGGCCCCAGACCCTTAGACTCCAAGTAAATTCTCTTGACAAACAGCCAGTGAAAACAAGAAAGCTACCTAAACAGGGATACTTTCATTTAATATAGGTCATTTTTGAAAGGGCTTGACACTTCTTTAGCTACAGGTTTTTGGTTCAGTTAAGTCAATGTAGACTGAAACCATGTGTGAATGTAATGCAATCAGTGATCAGTGGCTTAGAATTCTTATGTGTTCTAGCTCTGGAATTAGAATTGACAACTAGATTGTGTAATCTTTATCCACTTATTTCTTTAGGAGTTCACATTAAGCACCTATAAGTCACACATTATAATTCTTATCATCTATATCTTATAAATGTTTCTCACATTGAAAGAAAAACAGCAACAAGGACAAACATTATATGGATATACTCTGTATTCAAAGATATTGCTATGGACAGTGAAAAGGGGGAATATGAATAGAATATAAATATTCAAGTGACAAGACCATTCTATCAGGCTTTATGTTCTCAGGCTACTCTGCTGACAAGGAAAAAGAATCATGAACAGCAGCAGCTCCAATGAGACAACCTTTGAGTACCTTTTTGCCAATGGGGTGTCTGATCTCTAGGAAGTATGACAATAGACCACTGGTGAGGGAATGAATGAGGCTAAGTTTCCTTACCTCAGTATGATGTGCACAGATTCCAACCGGGATGTGATGTAGGCTTTGGTGACCTCAGGAGTGTAAGTTTCCAGCATGTGGGGCTCTGTGGCTTTGACATACGGCACAGAGGCTGCCAGACGCTGCCACAGGCTCAGAAGATAGTGCACACTATTTGGAGCAAATTCCCAGTGCTAAAGAAAAGTAGAAAAGCAGAAGGCACATTTTTCATTTCTGTACACGTTAGTCCCATACCATCAACACAGAAGATAAAGATTTTTTTCTTTTTTTAAAAAAGAGGATAGACTTTTGTGGGCTTTGGTCTGTGTATGACAACTAATTAAATGTGTTTATTAGTATTACAGAGAGTAAGCATCTAATGAGAAGGGCTGCTCTATGCTGGCTGTGTAAGCCTTACTACAAGGAAAGCCATGTGTAAGTGGGTCTCAACCATTAGTATGCATGAGAATCACCTGAAGAACTTGTTAGACACACCAAGGCTCTACCATTAGGACCTAGTGAACCAGAAATTATGGGGATAAGATTCAAGAATCTATATTTTTTCATCAGTCCCCTAGATGACTGTGATACAAGCCATAAAATTTGAGACCCACTGTTCTATATTACACGACTAAGAAAGATAGGGCATCAACTCTCTGTTTACTCTTCTGTCTAGCTCCCTGTTCCAACCTTGGCTTTTTTGGGGTGACTATGAGGGAATTCTCTCTGGGATGAATCTCAATATTATCCTCGTAATTCCCACATTTTCCTTTCCCCACACTACTTGCACTTGTGTAAATATAAATCACAGGCCACAACAGTTAACTACTCTGCAAGGCTATACTGTATTTATGGTTACCTTTGCCAAGAAAAAAAATATATTCTTACATGGTTAAAACCAACAAGCAAGAGAAGAGATTACAGTATTTAGGAAGGAAGACACAAGTAATCAAAGACAAACCTGTAGGCTGGTCACTGTGAAGTTGGCTATCAATCGGATGACCTCAGGGTAGTTTTCCACCTTTACCAGTTCTCCCAGTTGATAGTTACTCTTCAATCGGGCCAGTAGTCTGCAAAACTCATGGTAATTGTTTGGGTCTGATAAACTCTGGCAATAGCAGAGGAGAAAAATAAAATGTAAAATGTGACAACATACTTCAAGAATGATGTATACTTGAGATGACATGGGGGAAGGGGTAAAATCTACTTTTTAACTTCTGGGCTGCAGGTCATGATTCAGAATGGTATGTCTGTATAATGTTCAGAAACAATTTTTTAAAAAGTCACTTTGAAAAGGGACAGTCACATTTATTATTTCATATGTTCACAATAATAATCCCATGAGATGACATTATTAGCCTCAACGGACAGAGTTTGAAACAGAAGCCCAGGAGGATCACACTGAGGCAATAAAGCTCATTATGGCAGAAGTGGGCACGACCTAAGACGTGACTAGCTTGTCTGCTTATTGATTGCTACCAACAAAAGGAATCTAATGAAATTTTCATTTCCACATCTGTCAAACTGATCACTAAGCAAAACTAACCAATAGTTAGCAAAGTTATACAAATGTTTCATACATTTATATCACTTACTGTAATTTATTCATATATTGTTTATATGATATAGTTATAACAAATATTACAGATATTTTAAAATCTATTCTACCAGTATATTTAATTGTATGTTTCCTGATATGTCTTCCTCTGTTAGCATATGTGGAATAAGACTTTGTTTTGTTCACCCGTGTATCCCTGGTACAGAGTAGGTACTCAATATAATTTGTTGAATGAATGAATGAATTTTAAAAAGAGGGACAAAACTGAGTATATTTTAAAATAAACTGCTTTTTAATTTTCTTCTAGTGTAGAGAAGTGATACTTTCAAAAAAATACTGAATCACTGGGACTTCAAAAGACAAAAAGGGCAATCGAGTTATGAAACGAACATTTGAAAGAAGTATATTTCTTCCCACCTAAAAGCAGTCCTATATACTTAGGTTACCAATAAACATTTTTTAAAAATGGTAAACAAAATCAAAAAGCAAATGTTAGATTTTTTTTTTGAGACAGAGTCTCACTGTCACCCAAGCTGGAGTGCAATGGCACGATCTCAGCTCACTGCAACCTCTGCCTCCCGGGTTCAAGTGATTCTCCTGCCTCGGCCTCCCAAGTAGCTAGGATTACAGGCACGTGCCACCATGGCCAGCTAATTTCTTTTGTAGTTTTAGTAGAGACAGGGTGTCACTATGTTGGCAAGGCTGGTCTTGAGCTCCTGACCTCAACTGATATGCCCACCTTGGCCTCCCAAAGTGTTGGGATTACAGGCGTGAGCCACTGTGCCTGGCGATGTTAGATTCTTAATTTCTTGGGGGAAAAATGACTAGCTTCTTCCTTATTTCCTTATAGCAAAGTGATTCTTTCCCGTAACTCCTACATTTCTGAAGCTGGAGGATGTAAGCTCCTCTTTTGGGCAAATGCTCTCAGAATTGGCCTACAAATAGAGATTCACATTAGTCTTCCCTAAAGAACAACAGTCTGAATTGTTTACTGGACCTTGGGATGGATTTCCTTCTGACTCATAACAGCTGGGCGCACACTAATCCTATACATATGTAAATTCTCAGATAAACTTACCTGTGGGTTTTCCAGTATTCGTTTAACACCATCAACAAGATGAGAGAGAAACTTGGCCCTCTCTGCATTGTTAAACAGGGATCTTCTGACTGAGGCAATCTGTACCAAGCAGGATAATACCTAAATGCAGGGCAGAACCCAAACACAATGATTAAAAAGACTGTACAGTTATTTTCACCAGAAACGTTCCACCTCCTACAATATCCTTCTTTAGGATATCTGAAACAAAATTATTTTAAAAAGAGAAAAGAAAAGAGCATAGATCCAACCAGACCATAGCAGCCCTTTAAATTCAGTTTGGAAATTCTCTTAGGTACAAATTCCTTTGACCACTCCAATGGCATCTTTGTTCTTGCTAAGATATATTAGTTCACCTTTTAAATATCAAGCAATTTATACTTTAAAGTTTTAGATTTAGTTTTCTTGGCTAATCTTGAGTTTGACATGTAGATATTATGTGCTTATGTCAATACATGCTATAAAGAAATAAGCATATCAGCCAGGCGCGGTGGCTCACACCTGTAATCCCAGCACTTTGGGAGGCTGAGGCAGGCGGATCACAAGGTCAGGAGTTTGAGACCAGCTTAACATAGTGACACTCCATCTCTACTAAAAATACAAACAATTAGCTGGGCGTGGTGGTGGGCACCTATAATCCCAGGTACTTGGGAGGCTGAGGCAGGAGAATTGCTTGAAGCTGGGAGGTGGAGGCTGCAGTGAGCTAGGATTGTGCCACTGCACTCCAGCCCGGGCAACAGTGAGAGACTCCATCTCAAAAAAAAAAAAAAAGAAAGAAATAAGCATATCTGGGCCCTAAAAAAAAAAAAAAAATCAGCTTTGGTCAGGCGTGGTGGCTCATGCCCGTAATCCCAGCACTTTGGGAGACTGAAGCAGGCAGATCACCTGAGGTCAGGAGTTTGAGACCAGCCTGACCAACATGGAGAAACCCCGTCGCTACTGAAAATACAAAATTAGCTGGGTATGGTGGCTCATGCCTGTAATTCCAGCTACTCAGGAGGCTGAGGCAGGAGAATCGCCTGAACCCATGGATCGTGCCATTCCATTCCAGCATGGGCAACAAGAACAAAACTCTGCCTCAAAGAAACAAACAAAAAAACACAACCCAGCTTTATCCCTGAAGACATTTCCCCCTGTTCCTGCTGTTAGATATTTATATTCTCTGTTTGCCCCTCTAGATCTGCTTTCGACCCTTCTCTACCCTGCCCTATTCCCTAGAAGGCTGACCTCTGTTGAGGACAGCAGCCAAGCTCCCTTGCCCTCTTGCTTCTAGTTGACTTCAACCGATGGAAAGCACGAGCAGGAGATCAGAGGGCAGAGGGAAGATGGTAGGTACCCCTCATCCGACCATCCACCTGGCTATGTGGTGGCAGAGTTTCTCTAGTGATGGCCATGGTTCTTGTTGTCCAGCCTTCCTCTAAGCCACAGCTTCAACTCTCTCCAGATTTCCTTCACTTGGCCTTTGAGGCTCCCTACTACTGCCAGCCCAGGGGCATGCACCACCACCCCGTGTTGGTGTCCCTTAATTTTAACCATACCTTTGCAAGTAGTACTTTCTTAATTATCCATCTTGACTGTGCTATCTTTTCTTGCAGTAACCTTAACGATACATCCGACAACACTGAAATCATGTTTCAGCGACCATAAAGGTCTATATTAATTTGGAGAAGTGCTACAATGACCAGAAAAGTCCTCTACTGCACAAACACTACGCATACCACTCATTACTTCACTGTGTTTTCTTTATATATTTTGTGTACAACACCAACCAGTAATTTACACCAACAATCTGAAATACCAGACCAATAGTATTTTAGAACCTGAATGAATTTTGAGGTTTTAGGTTAATTATGGCTTTACAGGAGAAATACACCATTCCCAATAGCTTTCAAATGTTATTCAGGGTAAGTATGCAAATTAGCCTTCCCATTACAGTTTCCATTTATGACAATCTAATGTACACCTGAGGGGTTTTCTAAGTCAGGACAATCTTAATAGTTCAACTAGACAGTATTAGGTGAATCCCCAGGTGCTAGCCTGTGGCCATTTGAGGAACAGCATAAAGTCAGATACACGATGAGACCCAAAAGAGCTTGACCATCTGCAGGAATTGGCCTTTAGACAGGAATAATTTAAAAATAATTAAGACTTTATGGCTACAACCTTTAGGCTACAAGCTTATCTCAAAAGACTAGATAACTAGCCTAGTATTTCTATGCTTTACTTATATAATTTTATAAAACAAAATGAATATAAGGCTCATTCACCATTGCTATCTTCTAGAAATAGGTTTGCTTTAAGAAACAGTAGTCCTGACTCACCAGAGGTGAAAATGAAGGAGGGATGGAATGATACAGGTCAAAAAACAGCTGCAGGGTTGAAGAATCTAAGAATGCTGGGGAAGAAAAAGACAAAAGACATCACTTTATTAGGGATGAACATTGCCGCTGGCATATTTCCAGTACTGTACATCAGGGAGCACATCCTTATGCCTACTTATCTTACAGAGCATTTATTTCGTTTGAAAGTGATAAGCAAATAGGGGCTTTTCGGTTTTCCTTTTTCTTTTCTCTTTTTCTTGAGACAGAGTCTCCCTCTGTAGCCCACTGTAACCTCTGCCTCCCGGGTCCTGGTTCAAACAATTCCCCTGCCTCAGCCTTCCGAGTAGCTGGGATTACATGCATGCACCACCATGCCCGGTTAATTTTTGTATTTTTAGTAGAGACGGGGTTTCACCATGTTGGCCAGGCTGGTCTTGAACTCCTGAGATCGTGATCCGCCTGCCTAGGCCTCCCAAAGTTCTGGGGTTACAAGTGTGAACCACCACGCCCAGCCTCTTTTCTTTTTTTGAAAGTACTATTTTAGCTTCTCTAAGCAACAGATTCATTCTTTCAATTCTCTGAGAACTTAATCTGAACACCTCTGTCCATAAAAAGAATCCAAAACTTTTATCCTTCTGGAATACAAAGACAAACATAAGACCAAGTTGTTCCGTTTGATTTTGTTTTTAAAGATAGTTATTATCCTAACTAGATTACAGAAGTCTCTGGGCAATTAATGCAAGGTGAAATACGTAACTATTATTAATCAGCAATTTAAAAAGTTCTTTGACACTGGTAGATCTATAAGATCACCCCAACAACCTCCCCTACATTATAAAATAGATGTTACTGGCCGGGCATAGTGGCTCACACCTGTAGTCCCAGCACTCTGGGAGGCCAAGGTCGGAGAAACACTTGAGCCCAGGAGTTCAAGACGAGCTTGGGCAACATAGTGAGACCCCACTTCTACAAAACATAAACAAACAAAATTAGCCGGGTGTGGTGGCATGTGCCTGTAGTTCCAGACACTTGGGAGGCTGAGATGGGAAGACTGCTTGAGTCCAGGAGGTTGAGGCTGCAGTAAGCTGTGATCGTGCCACTGCACTCCAGCCTGGGTGACAGAGTGAGACCCTGTCTTTAAAAAACAAACAAACAAAAAAGACGTTCGAATTTTTTCTCAATTCTCCCTCAGAATACACAGGGGTTGGCCGGGCGCGGTGGCTCAAGCCTGTAATCCCAGCACTTTGGGAGGTCGAGACGGGCGGATCACGAGGTCAGGAGATCAAGACCATCCTGGCTAACACGGTGAAACCCCGTCTCTACTAAAAAATACGAAAAACTAGCCGGGCGAGGTGGCGGGCGCCTGTAGTCCCTGCTACTCGGGAGGCTGAGGCAGAAGTATGGCGTAAACCTGGGAGGCGGAGCTTGCAGTGAGCCGAGATCGCGCCACCACACTCCAGCCTGGGAGACAGAGTGAGACTCCGTCTCAAAAAAAAAAAAAAAAGAATACACAGGGGTTGCTAGGAGTTCTTTAGATCATCCTACAGATACTCTGTAGGGGAGTGACAGCCTTTGAGGTGGAGGAAGTTCTGTTACCTGATCTCCAGCTGGTGGGAATCTGCACTGTACACAGGTCGTCTGAAGACTCATCAGTGGAAGTGCCGATGAAGTCAAAGTTGAGGCAGTTATGAGTGAGCTTGAGCAGTTGCATGAGCAAGCCATGCTGACTTTCATCATTCAAGTTTAGATTCTTTCCTGAAGCCTGTAAAAATTACCACATAATGAGCCCCCAAAATCACTCCTCTCTTCCCAGCTTGCTACCAGACTCGACAAAGCTGTTAAGTCAGAAAAGGAGGGCTATGTGTGAGCACAGTAAAATGTCCCCTTCTCTCCAAAGATACCGTACTTCTATCACCTGTTACTATGAAAATACCTAGCTCCTTATATACTATTAAAACATATTTACTATAAAAACATGAAGTTGGTATTTAAAGAAAGCCCCATTTTAACACTTACACTTATTCCTCACACAATGTAGACATAATGGTCACAGAGAATTCTGAAGCAATACGGCTCCTGTGATTATTTTATTGGCACGTGAGATCCTAGTTATTTCTAGACAGGGCAGGGATTAAACTCTGGAGGGAGCTCTGAGGATGCTTAACACCCTGCCCTACTTTCTTTCCTTGTTTTCACAACGACCATTACCAAAAATCCCTCAAACCAGAATTAAAATCACCACTGAATATTATTTACTCATCTGCAACGTACCTGCAGACTACAGGTGAGGACTGGCCATAGCTACTATGCCTGTCCCTTCCAAGGTTATACTAGCTGAGCCTCCGTGACTGGCTGGCTAATTATTTGTTCTGATGGTATCAGTAAGGAGGATTCAATTCTTAGTTTTCTTAAAAGCTTTTCCCCTCCAGGGGGTGCAACAGCTTTTGCTAGGCAGCTTTGCTTAACCTGAGGATTATCTGGGAATTCTAAGGTAAAACTAAGTAATTGAGGAAAAAGATGAATATCGTTAACTGGAATAACAGAAAAAATACAAACTGGCTTCTAAAACTAAAATTGGGAAATGTTGGAAAATGAGAACAAAACCACAAAAATGAACAAAAAGCCAGAGGCCAACCCTATTTAGCTTTCTATAGGGACAAAGCATCTGAGCTGTGTTGCAACTGTGTGGAACTCCCGGCTTAACACTTCTTTCTCAGTTCAGCTCTATCAATAAATGAACTGAAACACCAACTTTCGATTTTAACACAGGTAATTTCCTTATGTGATACTGTCTACCCCTCCAGGTTATTAAATCTAAATGGGTGTTAAAAATTCAAAATCTACTTTTCCTTACAGATGTTGCTTGTTTATGTGCTGCTTTTAACTCAGCGGGGGACAGGGGAACCAGCCTGGTTTCTGTATGCTAACAATGTAGTCTGAACCTACTTTCAGAGCGCTAAGAATCCAAACACCATAAAACTAACATGCTTTCACACCATACAGAAATATTTTATGTGGTTATAAAAACAACAACAGAACTTCGAACTCTGAGTTAGGTAAACCAGATCCCTTTAAGATAGGAGTATGGGATAAGTGCTCACTTACTTCTCTTTACCTAGAGGAATTGATCTGAAACAGGGAAGTGACAATCACTTCTCCAACCTCAGTGGTCACTCTGACCAGTTCCTTCAACACCTCTATGAGTCTTATGTAAGAGATGATGATTAAAGAGATGCATAAACTCTCATGGGGTCAGTTAAAAGCTGACATTTAACAAATTCCCATCCATTCTCATTCCTTCAAAAGAAACTGGGAAACATAACCCAAACTACATGCTCACCTGTTTTAGTAAATTGCAGGAAAGTGTGAAGATATCAAATAATGATGAATCGCGAAAAGAAGAGGCTATTTTTCTGTGCTTGGTTAAAGGATGGGTGGTGTCTGCCTGTGCAGAAAAAGAAGAAACCAATGCAAAGAATTAATTGCAAAAAAAGAATTTTTCATGTAGACTTCAAATAAGCTAGAAGGATTTTCAGTAACAGCAACATAAACATAAAATACATTTTTAACATTTAAATTATTGTGAAACCATATCTAGTGAAAGGATGTAGGATAGTAAACTGCTAATAGCCAGGGTATCCTTTCTCTCTAGCTTACAGAATGAAAACAAAAGGATGGATAATCTCTGCTGCAAATTCTTATTTTCCTTTGTATTCAGGGAGGTAAAACTTAAATTGTTGGCAGACATTATTGATAATTACTTTCATCTTGTACTGTGGCTTAATGGGCCAGGTGTGGTGACTCACCTCTGTAATTCTAGAACTTTGGGAGGTTGAGGCAGAAGGATCATTTGAGCCCAGGAGCAGACACAGTGAGACCCCCCCACCACCTCTAAAAATTAAAAAAAAAAAAAGTCGGTGTGGTGGTTCATGCCTGTAAGTCCCAGCTACTCAGGAGGGCCTTCAGTCCAGGCATTCATGGCTGCACTGTACTCCAGCCTGGGCAGCAGAGTGAGATCCTGTCTCTTAAACACCCACAGACAGAGTAACGAGGCTTTGATTTTGGTAAGCAAAACTCAAAACAAAAACAAAAATAAAAACAAAACCTCAACGTGAAGTTACTGCAGAATTTCCAAATGACAACAGCCCATAATATTTGCCTCCTTTTCTAACCTATTTCAACATATTGTCTATACTGCAGAAGTGAAAACTTAATTTAAGTGGTTGTATTGGTCTCTTACTTATTTCGCTGTTCTTGTCTTTTCAGCTAAATTATAAATGTTTTTGTGGCTAAGAACTAAATCTTTTACTTCTTTAGTATGCTCCTAGTCCTAACACACAGTAGGTACTCAACATGTGGAATAAAATAACTTCAAAGTTGTCAAGAGTATTTTCAGTCTAACCACGTACTGAAAGCTTAAATCTCTTCTGTTTACTGATCAATTCATCCAAGAGGAGACTCATTTTGTTTTTGCCACATTAAAGTGTAAGGCAGCCAAGATTACTGACAAACAAGTCTTCCTAATTTTATTTCTAGGTTCTAAGTAAGAATAGTGGCAGAAATATACTTTCTTTTTTGAATCTGACAATCACAAAACAATGGAAAATTCAAATGATTTAGAGGCTCAAAATATTCTCCAATTTTTGCTTCTGTCATTGTGTTATCATGTGTCTTAGATAATAAAGGTCTTGTTAAATTATATATCATATAATGTTATCCTGATCATAATACAGAGAATGACTACACACTAAATGGTACACACAATTTCATCATTTTCTTAGAAAAGTAAAATCTTGAAAAGTTTTTTATTATACATATATCAAAATGTATGTACTCTGTGGGGCCAAGCTTCAAAGGGGAAAACATTAAGTCCACAATCTCTATCCTTAGGTAATACATCTGCTCTTCTGCTGCAAAGGTAAGAGTGGTTAAACAGCACATTAGTTGTTAAGAACACAGGCCCTAGGATAAAACTATTTGGGTTTGAATCACATTCGTTGCTTGTGAAACCTTAGGCAAATGATTTCATCTTTATGTGCCTCAGTTTCCTGATCCAGAAAATGGGATAAACACAGTACCTACCTCATATGACTGTTCCGAGAATAAAATTAGTTACTATAAAGTGCTTAGAATGGTGGTAACAGTGATCACTCAAAAGTGTAAGCTGTTGTTATTTTGGTAACTACTGATCACAATGGGGATTGCATGTGGCAAGAGAACACAACATGGACTCCCAATTTTCACAGGCTCTAAGCTAACATATTTGAAATAGGACCAACTCACAGTTAAGATTTCTCAGGGTTAACAAAAATGTCTGCAGAATTATGAGCAATAGCAACAGTAATGCCAATATCATTAATATGCTTCCAACTTAAGGGTGAGACGTTATAACTAATATTGATATGGGCCTGTTCTATAATCACAAATTTTTAGCTGGATAAAAAAGTAAATGACTAACATATAGCCAGGGCAAAAGAAAGCCACTGGTGTTTCCTCTGTAGTATTCTGTGACATCAATGACCATTTAAAACTTTTAAGGTATACAGGAGCAGAAAGGGCACACAAAAGGTCGACCTTTATGGTCCCTTTTTGGAAGTCATTCTCTTTCATGGGCAAAGCAGTAGTATTTCGCCCCCTTGTTTTTTTTTTTTGAGATGGAGTTTCACTCTTGTTGCCCAAGCTGGAGTGCAATAGCACGATCTTGGCTCACTGCAACCTCCGCCTCCCGGGTTCAAGCGATTCTCCTGCCTCAGCCTCCCAAGTGGCTGGGACTACAGGCACATGCCACCACGCCCGACTAATTTTTTTTATTTTTAGTAGAAAAGGGGTTTCAACATGTTAGCCAGGCTGGTCTTGATCTCCTGACCTCAGGTGATCTGCCTGCCTTGGCCTCCCAAAGTGCTGGGATCGCTTTTATCTCTAAAATGAAAATTAGTACCAAAAAAAAAAAAAAGCTAAAATGGAAAAAGGGAAAATGACCTGGAGACAGAAGGCGAACAGGACAAAAAGTGAGTTGCACTTACAGAGGAAAACCCAATGGAACTATTTTGTTTCAAGAGGGCATTAATCACTTACCGCAAAAGCACACAACTGCCAAAAAAGATCATCCCACACACAGCAGAAAACACCAATACTAAGAAAAAATATGGCACTTACTTCAATGAGGAAGGCTGTAGCACTTACTTGATTAATTTCATTGGTTAGCTGAGATAAAATTGTGACACCAATGATGCAGTATTCAACACTATCCTGGTTAAAAAAAAGCATAAGGTAGAAAGAGCTATCATGGGTGCTTGGTTTTGGCATTTGGCATGCACTCATACTTTTGAATGATGGGCTCCTGTGTCATTAGTAAAACTGCCTAGACAAGGCAGCAAGGAATCATACTTTAAAACTGTTGTTTTGCTGGACATAAAACCTAACTGTCACCACAAAGGAACACTGAGAAATCTGACTTCATCAAAATTTAAAACTTTTACATTAAAAAAATTCCCATAAACATTATAGCATATACATTTTAAAAAGGTAAATTGCAAAACACATTACTAAAGTAAATGACAAGTAAGCAACACATTTTACAAAGAGACTGTATACAACAATAAGCAAAAGGTAAAGAATCTGAGGAAATGTGCTTAAGATATAAATAGAAGTTCACAGAAAAACAAATATAAGCAACAAATACAAGCATATGAAAATTTGTCCAGTCTCACTCATAACCCAAACAATAAGATACCAATTTTTTTAACCTATTAAATGGGAAAAAGTAAAAAGTTTAGCTTCCAGGGCTGAGGTAAGCAGTTCCTCTTATCAACTGTTGGTGGAAGTAGATACAGTCATGAGTCACTTAATGATGGCGATACATTCTACGAAATGTGTTATTAGAGGATTTCATAGAGTGTACTTACAAAAACCTATGTGGTACAGTCTACTACACACCTAGGCTATATGGTACAGGCTACTGTTCCTAGGCACAAACTTGTATACCACATGACTACACTGTGGGCAACTATAACAATGGTAAGTGTTTGTGTACCTAAACATAGCAAAGATAAAGTAAAAATACAGCGTAAAAGATTTTTTTCAAAAAAGCTACACCTGTATAGGCGCTTACCATGAATGAAGCTTACAGGATTGAAAGTTTTTCTGGGTGAGTCAGTGAGTGAGTGGTGAGTGGATGTGAAGGCCGAGAACATTGCTGTACACCACTACAGACTTTACAAATATGTACACTTAGGCTTCACTAAATTTACTTAAAAAAAAATTGTGCTACGACATTAAGACAGTTCAACATCACTAGGCTCCATTATAATTTTATGGGACTGCTGTTGTGTATGTGGTCTACTGTTGACCAAAACATCATTATGAAGTACATGCTGTGTAATTTTTTTGAGGATAACTTGGAAATATCTTTCCAAGGCTAGGAATTGACCCTACAAACACACTTATTCAAAATAAATGTACTGGGCTATTCACTGAAGTATTAATTTAACACTAAAAAAAACAAAAAAGACCCCCAGGAAATGCCCATCTATAAAATATTAACTAATTAGTTAAATTATCATATTTTCGCTTGGGACCATATATAGGGATTTGAAAGACTGAGACAAGGTTTGTTTTTGCCAACATGCAAACACTACCAAGACATATTAAGGGTAAAAAACATGCAGAAGAGAATATATCAAATAATTCTATTTTGTGTCATGTTTAAAAAGTAGATAAGCACGTAAGCGTGTGTGTGTGTTTATATATATGTATATGCTGGCTCTGCCATTCCCATTACATCAAATATATACACTGTACCTGTAAAAACCTTGTGACATCTGTGATTGCATTTCTGAAGACATAGTCATCCTTCTGACAGTCAAACCAGCCCAGTTTTGTGATTCTGGCATATAACTGAATAAGTGCTTGTGTCACAAAAGTAGCCAACTTTGGCCGAGTGGCAAGGTAGTTGAGCACATAATTCCCTATTAAAAAAAAAACAACAAACAAAACCAATCCACATAATAGAAAGCTCTGCCAGAGAAGGGTGTATATCTTTAGATATGCTAAATGGCCAAGAAATTATAAATTTAGACTATTTAACCCAAACTGTCTTAATATTTACGCTACTGGTCCAAAGTTAAGATTAGTAGGTGCTCTAATTCAGAATTTTATTTTGTCACGTGAAGAATTTGCAGTATAGCCACTTTGACTCTACTCCTAGGTAGCTCAAGAATGTGGTCTACACAGAATTAAAAATCGTTAACAATGTTTTTCTTAGTTATTAGTGACAGTAAAGAAAAGATGAATGAAAGAAATCTTCTGATGACAAAAGGGAGGACTTAGGCTTTATTCAGAAGTAATTGCGTTGGGCCCTTCACTTTCATAAGCCCCAAATTCTGGAAACAAGCTGGATACTAGACATTTTTGTATGGTTAGCAATCTCAGCACATCATTGAACAAACACATACATTTGACTATTACTAGCGCATCACTACATAAACTATTTTCTTCAAGACAGAACAGAAAATTTTCCACTTACGAATATCTATTCGCTGTTCCAATGGTAGGGGGTTGTTTGTGCGTGATACAAGCTTGGTAAGGCATGTAGCTGCCAGTAACTGGGAGTAAGAGGACTGTGAAAAGAGAGGGAAAAAGGACTTAAAATTGTTTTGAGCAAGCCAGCCACAAGGTTTTTAACTTGGAGATCTGTGCTCAGACTCAAGAAAAGGCAATCAGTTTTGGCAGACTTGATCCTCTGGATTTTAGAGGGTCTATTGCTCTGAGGAAGAATGAACCACATAGCATACGTTTATTTAGCTGACTTCAACAGTGAACAACGGGGAAGATAAAGTAGCAGTCTGATCAAACTGAATCTAATACAGATATCTGCTTCACTCTGAGGGACAGACACTAGAGGGCATCTTTTCAGAAAGAGAGAGATTACAAAAAAAAAATCTCTCCCCTCATTTAAACCAAGAAATCTCCCCTCAGTATCTGTTATAATGATACTTCCAACAGTTTCACCTCAAAATATTTCTATGGCATGATATTAGAGAAAAAAGAAAAGAATTATTAGAGGAAACCACCATACTATGCTGCATAGTTAATCTCCAAATTGTATTTTTCCATCAGTGCAGCTATTAATCAGCTATTGTGCTGGGGAATGTATATGATAGTTTAAAAGTAAACTTAAGGTTATTTGTGAGAAATAAAAATTATGCCTTAAGCAGTGGAATAGCTTCATCACATTCTCAAATGTGGCTTTAACAAGTTTTAACCTTATGGAGACTCAAAGCATTTCATTTGCTCAAAATGCCTAAGAAGGAGCCATGGAAGAATTCCTCCATGTTATATACAATGCCATAAAACAGGAACAGGCTCAGGACCATTAAAGTATTTTAATCAAGGGTCAAGGACAATTTTCTATGACACAGAAAGTCCTTAAGATGGTAGTCCTTCAGACTATCCATTTATGTTAGTATTATGTAATACCACCAGGTATAAGATTAGGGGTGAGAGAGACTGTACTGTTGCTCCAGCAGGAGTTAGCTGGCAGAGCTAGCTGGGCATCTCCCACAGGACAAATACGAGCGCATCAATCCAAACACCAAGTGATTTAAGAGAAATATATAAAACACTATGTGCATAAAACTTAGAACAGACCACCACACAATCTCTGACCATGACTTAGTATCATTCAGATAACTTGGGGAAAAAGTTATATCCCTCAGCTACTAAGGGATAATGTCAACCAATCACAATTTGTTCTATTTATTGTATAAACAATATTATAATACTTATAAAAAGTCAAAAATAAAGTCAACTAGAATTCTATCCTCTCAACCAATTAACTTTCATTTTTTCACATTTCATTCCAGTCTTAAGGAAACTTTTGGAAAGCAAATTTTGATTAACTAATTCTTTAGGGATTACTGTTGTTCAGAATACCACATGGCATTATCATTTTTTGTCACACACACAAGAACGATGGCTAATATATGTGCCTTTTCTTGGTGTCTTCTCTTTCATCTGTGAAAGAGCGTAATATAGTTAAGCACGATTGGGAAGCTGTTTGAGGATTAGGAAAAATATGAGGACTGCACTGTATGTTGCCACTTTATTTAAAGAAGGCCAGTGCTTGTTGCTGAAGTCTAGTTGGGATCTGCCTCTCATGATGCCCTTTCATGGGATCCTGGGGGGATCCTGCCCTTCCCAACACTTCCATCTTGCCAAAGATAGTGATTTTATCAAATTATATCTCATTAGGAACATTATTTTGATCACTGCAATGACATTTTTAAGCTGGAGGAGGTTCTAATTCCATTTAAAATCCTACAATCTCCTGTAATTTCATTGTCAAGGTCACTGTTCCTGGACTTGTAAGGCAATAAACAGCAGCTGTGGCAGAGAGGACACAAAACACAGAGAAGACTGAGGATCTTGTACTAGGACTTCGGATTAAAAATGTCATTTATTGGCTGGGCGCAAAGGCTCACGTCTGTAATCCCAGCACTTTGGGAGGCCGAGGCGGGTGGATCACCTGAGGTCAGGAGTTCGAGACCAGCCTGACCAACACGGAGAAACCCCATCTCTACTAAAAAAATATATATATAAAATTAGCCAGGCTTGGTGGTGCATGCCTGTGATCCCAGCCACTCGGGAGGCTGAGGCAGGAGAATCGCTTGAACCCGGGAGGTGGAGGTTGCAGTGAGCCGAGATTGCGCCATTGCACTCCAGCCTGGGCAACAAGAGTGAAACTCCGTCTCAAAAAAAAAAAAAAAAAAATGTATATATAAAATAAATAAAAAGGTCATTTATCTACAGTCCTATCTTATTCTGGAAAGGATAGGATATGGCACTTAAATGTAAAAGCAGAAAACGAGTTCTGGAAATTTAGGATGAAAAATTACAGAACAGAAATGCACGTTCAAAGAGATTTTCTTGATGAGGCTGTATGGCCGTTTTGCCAACCTGGTAGGTATGGTACTTTTTAAAAGTGAAAATAAGTCAGGGACACCTAGAAAAATCAGGAAACAGAAGCTATCCCAAGCTATTCCTACACAGACAACCAGAATAAAGTTTCCTAAGTGCCTGTTATCCTTTAGGATTTTCAGATCTTACGCACACTTCCTCTTTCGAGGAGTAGCTGGCACTTGCTCAGGCAATCGGGGCTGTTGGTAAATTCAACCAAGGCTTTCTCTGCCTGGAGTCGAGTGGTTGTGTCTGTGGTTTCATACAGCTGTTTGCACAGATTCTCTAGTTGGGCCAGGCTCTGGAAAAGATCAGTCAGGAAAGAAATCAGTTCAGCCTACTACAAATGCAAGCAACTGTGCTTAAAATTAACGAACAAAGATAAATAATAATCAGTAAAGAAAGAATTGCTTCTGAACTCTGAGGAGGACCTGGGTAACATTCACCTAATAACCATTTATAGGTCTCTTTATCTGATGCTATAGAAGACAAAATGATAAAATGCTTAAAATGCCTATATACTTTTTCATCATTCCCTTGAAGATCAATCACACATGATATATTTTTCCCCTTACAAATACCCAGCCTCCTAAGCTTTCCTAAAAGGCTTTCAAATAAAAATTCAGAATTTACTTATTTTGCTATTAATGTAAAAAGTGTGAAATACCAGAGGCACGGCTACTAAAATTAAGCACATAAACATGACATAAGTGCCACATACATTTTCATATAGCTTTAAATATTCCTTTGAATAGTAGTTATTAGCTTATAATACTGTATATGTGTAAAGATGGTCACCTGTATGAGAAAACCTCTAGAGAAAGCTTCAGGATGTATTTACGCACCTTCCTCCCTGGATCCCTCATGTCTAAAGTTCAGCAGACTCTCTTCTGTTGCACTTTAAACTCTTACTTCGGTTCCAAATTTAAAATGAAAGGATCAAAATACATTCAACCCTAGCATATGCTCACTCAGAGATAAGACAAGGGAAACACCCACAAGCAAACTCTTCTCTCCAAATCTTGAACCAGTTCCAGGGAGGCAGGAAGGGGTATGGGTGTGTGCTTTGGTCAAAAACCTACAGGGATGCATATATATGTGCACTTAATGTGGTATTTAAAGGCAAAGAGGAAAGTAACTAGTTAAGACTACACTTAAATATCACCTTTCACTGACTGAAGTGGAGAGTAAACATCTGTTAGCCTTTAAAGGAATGGTTTGGACTTTAAGAAAAAACTGGAGCCTATTTTCACCAGCAGCAAGGATAGTCTGAGAGATCCTACTATTAGAAAGGACAATTCTGACAAGAACAAAAATAATAATAATTAAACCAACCTGTGTAAATTGCCTAAAATATATTACACAGCCAGTCTGCCCAAGGCTTTTCATTATCACTTTATTTCATTACACTGTGTCTTTATAAATCACAGCTTTTCCACTAAGTAGGAAAGCCCTTAGGGCAGGATTCATATTTTACTCAACCTGATTAATAAATTTCCAACACTAACTGAAAGGAAACAAGAACGATGAATACTGACACCCTAAGAACGATGAATACTGACACCCTAAGATCATCAGTCTCACTTCAGAGAGCCCCCAAAAGAATAAAACAACAACCTTCCCCTTAAAACAAAACAAACCATCTTTCGAATAATCTTGGGACTTTGATTAGGCTTATGTTTAACCTGTTTCTGATCTCCAGGGGTCCCACTTAATATCTTCTTCAATTCAAGAGCACGGAGAAAATTGCAATTGCAAAGTCAGATCTCAAGCAATCAAATTCTACAAGTAGGACCTGAGTTTATTCACATGGCTTATGAACACAAGTAGAAGACAAGGCTAATTACATACATTCCATAAAATACATGCAAAAGCCATTTTTATGCTTGCCAGTACTGCTCAAGACGATATTGAAAAAAATTATTTAGGAATATAGGTAACAAGAAAGACATCAAGAGAAAGACACTGTAACTAAAACGTAAGCTGCTATAAAACCTGGCATCAGGTATCCGGGAGTAGCAGCAGCCTCAGAACCTCCACAGCCATCACACACTTTGAGCTTTCCAACATCCAGAACAGACACTCCCTAAACAGTCCTGATGCTTACGGTATAATGGCTCTCCTTAAAGTCTGATCAATCAGTTCCCATGGTTCCCCCATGCAACTCTTGTTTATGTTTATTACAACGAAGTTGTTCACATGACAATGGCTAAGCATCTGTCACAGGTAATTCCTTACTGCTAAAAACCTACATGCAGGTTATGGTGGGCTTTTTGTTGTTGTTTTGTTTTGATTTGCTTTAATTTAGCAGACAAAACATACTGCAGGGTAAGTCTGATAATGCATTCTCAGCTCAGGAAACAAGACTGTTTAAAAAACAAAAACGCAATTTGACCATTTACACAGTTTGAAGAACGACAGCTCCATTTTTTTTGTTCCCAGAAGAACAAATGGGAAACAATTTTGTTTTCCCAAACAATCAGTGGAAACATCTGAAAAACAGGGTCATTTTCTTTGGGTTACCCACACTACCAATGAAGGAGAGAGGAATGAGACATTAACATTTATGGTTTTTTAGTTACCAGCGTTTCCCAAACAAAACTAATGGTTAGGTTATTTTGAATCACCTTTTTTTTGGCCAAGCATAAAATAATTTATCCTACAATTATTTGATTAGCTATTAAAACTAGTACTTCACACTAAGCATGGCCAAAAACACACCACGGCACTCTCCTTGGCATGATAACATCTATGTCAAATGTTTTCCTATTCGCCAGTTCTTATTAAGGATATCTATTCTGTGATGCCACTTTGGTCAGAGAAAATCCTCCAGAGAAGAATGTCTATTTTCTGTTCCTGAAAAATTGCCTATAATCCACGGAGAAAATTCTGCCTGGTCTTTGCTGAAACAGAAAAGCACATTTGGTAAAATGCTTTATAAAAGTGAAAGGTGATCTTCAGCTAGCAAAATACTGCTTTTTAGCATAAGAAACTCAAGAGGATTAATTCCCAAACCTAGAATCAGACCGATTTCACCAACAACAATTACGATGAAGGTATTAAAATAATACATCTTCTTTAATATCTAGCAACACCAGTATTTTAGTCTATTCAACTTGGATAGAGGATATGCAGCTAAGTTATTCTTATTTCAACATAAGGCGAGATTTGTTGAGATTACAGACCTTAGAATATAATAATTTGTCTGGCAAGTTGCCTCTAAATTAGGGGAAAATAAAGATTTTGTTTGTACATTAGATGTTATATTACTCCACAAAGCAGAATACCTCAGATTTTACTTTATTTGTATAGAATTGTTCTTTAAATAGCCCAGTGGTTATACTTTTTTTTTTTTTGAGATGGAGTCTCACTCTGTCACCCAGAGACTGGAGTGCAGTGGTGCAATCTTGGCTCACTGCAACCTCTGCCTCCCGGGTTCAAGCGCTGCCTCAGCCTCCCGAGTAGCTGGGACTACAGGCGTGTGCCACCACGCCTGGCTAATTTTTTTATATTTTTAGTAGAGATGGGGTTTCACCATATTGGTCAGGCTGGTCTTGAACTCCTGCCCTCATGATCTGCCCGGCATGGCCTCCCAAAGTGCTGGGATTACAGGTGTGAGCCACCGTACCCGGTCTATATTTTAAAATTAGCCTCGCTGCTTAAAAAAGAATCCACATGGAGAGTTCCAATCAGAGACCAGGACTCTTGCTTTTAGGAAGGAGTTAATGACACTCCCAATAATACTGAGTACTGAACCAGACACAAGCATAATCCTTGGGTGACCAGTCAGATCTGCAGGTGTTCTGAAGAGCACATTCTTAACTTGACTGCCACCCGGCCATCAGAGATGAGCAGAAGCTGCCATCATGTTACAAAGTATAGGCTCAATCCAGAGAAGTTCTAGTAAACTTAAGAGTAGATTTACCAATTCTATAGCTGAATTATCATAATTCTGATGCCACAAATATAAAAAGAATGGTCAAAAACCCAAACCACTTTCACTCTTTTAACAAACCCTCTTAATTTACATCCACCTTAGTTGAAATTTTTCTGTGTACTGGGAAACACTGTATTGAGTAAATTAAAATATTTATACTGGACCGTGCCAGAAAATGAATCATTTTAAGGACCTAGAAGGTTAACTGACATATAAATTACATTTTTATCTATTTAACAAGGCATTCTTATAGTCAGTAATTGAGTATCCAATTATCATAGATAATAAAAGAAACTTTAAAAATTCAGTAACAACAATTATTGTTAGATTAGAAGACAAACGGCAAAACAGTATGTTGAGTATATTACCATTTGTGATACATGTTAGTAAATTTATAGAAGAAAACCTGGATGAACACAAACCAAACTTAATTGTCTCTGGGAGGTGAGAATATTCAATTTCTGTAACCTTGGAAATTTTGACCACAACCACGTATTCCTCTGTAAGCAGAAAAAAAATCCTAACAACTGTAAAAATAAGCATTTTTTAAAAGGGCAATTTAAGCTACATTCTTTTCCTAAATTAACTCTTCACATTAGTAATATTTTACTAATTAACAGCTGATTCTGTTACCAATCAGAATTCATACAACAATTCATAAAACCAAACAGACAAAAAGCTATTCCCAAAGCTAAAAAACAAAAAACTGCATTTGCATTTATTACTAATTTTATTTTCTTTTTTCTTACCAATGCTGGTAGCCTCAGTGGCCTGAAAAGCACATTCAAAGGTTCTTCTTGTTTATAAATTTATACGAAAGGCAATCGTGGTGGCCAAAGTCGTCTTGGTTTACAGATGTATCAGTAGACCTCTCAAAAGTTACTTACTACAATGGAGTTCACAGGGCAAACTAGCTTGCTCTTTGAATGTTTATAAATGCACACTATTTATTTTTTAAACTCACTGTATGGAAAAAGTTTACCAAGTCAGTTCAGTGCCAAATACTTGTTTACGTACTTTACAAGAGAATAAGCCAAACAGCCAATAAACAAATGAAAAGGTGTGCAACCTCAATAATCATCAGGGAATGTAAATTCAAACCACAATGAGATAGCCATTAGAATGACTAAAATGAGGCAGGGTGTGGTGGCTCATGCCTGTAATCCCAGCACTTCGGGAGGCTGAGGCAGGCAGATCACATGACATCAGGAGTTTGAGGCCAGCATGGCCAACGTGATGAAACCCCGTCTCTACTAAAAGTACAAAACTTAGCTGAATGTGGTGGCATATGCCTGTAGTCCCAGCTACTCGGGGTGGAGGCTGCAGTGAGCCAAGATCCTGCCACTGATCCTACCACTGCACTCCAGCCTGGGCGACAGAGTGAGACTATGTCTCAGAGAAACAAAACGAAATGAAAAAAATGACTAAAATGAAAAAGCCAACATAAAGTGTTAGTTAGCATGTGGAACAACTAGAACTCGTATGTTGCTAATTCAGTCTGAATTGATTCAAATACATTGGAAAACTGGGAGTGTAAAGGTACACATATGGAGGCTGTGCACAGTGGCTCACACCTATAATCCCAGCACTTCAGGAGGCTCAGGTGGGAGGACTGCTTGATCCCAGGAGTTCAGGACCAGCCTGGGCAATACAGGGAGACTCTGTCTCTACAAATAATAATAACAAAAAAATTAGCTGGGCATGGCAGTGTGCCCCTGTCATCCCAAGTATTCAAGAGGCTGAGGCAGGAGGATTGCCCAAGTCTGGAAGGTCAAGACTGCAGTGAGCTGTGATCATGCCACTGTACTCCAGCTCGGGTGACACAGTAAGACTCTGTCTCAAAAAATAACAACAACAACAAAAAACACCCTACAACCCAGCTATTCTGCTCCTAGATATACACTCAAATTGAGATGCATACTAAGCTCACTCATGGCAGCATTAAACATTAACAGTTCCCAAATAGAAAGCTAAATGCCTATCAATAGCAGTATGGATATTTCATTTCTTAATTTGTGTGCTGGTCACCCAGGCAGGTGCAGTCTGTGAAAATTCACTGAGTTTGTGTATTTCTAATTTACATATTTTAATTATTTGTACATTTATAATTCACGTATTTTTGTGTATGTATGGATGAATGGCATAGTTCTGCCCAAATTCTCTAGTTACTTATTGTCATAGATTACTTTTTAAAACTAATGGAAAAGAAGTTTTCATCAACAACCTACAGCTGCACTTCAGATTCAGAATGCTTTAGTTTTTTTTTTTTTTTTTTTTTTTGAGAGGGAATCTTGCTCTGTCACCCAGGCTGGAGTGCAGTGGCTGGACCTCAGCTCACTGCAAGCTCCGCCTCCCGGGTTTACACCATTCTCCTGCCTCAGCCTCCGGAGTAGCTGGGACTACAGGCGCCCGCCACCTCGCCACACCTGGCTAATTTTTGTATTTTTAGTAGAGACGAGGTTTCACCGGGTTAGCCAGGATGGTCTCGATCTCCTGACCTCGTGATCCGTCCGTCTCGGCCTCCCAAAGTGCTAGGATTACAGGCCAGAATGCTTTAGTTTTACAACACTAAATGCTTTTATAACCACGACTCCCATTCATTTCTCAGAAAGAGCTAAGGTAAGGCTAAGACAGTGAGTAACACTTTTGGTTGCAGATGCTGTGTATGTCTACTACGGTAAAACAAGATAAAATACACATTTTCAACAAGTGATAATGCTATGCCAGAGCCTGGCGTGCATGAGATAAGGATGGCAAGTCTGCTACCATATGAGACTGCAAAATTCTACACTTACTTCAAAATACTAATCAATTCTAACCTGTAATAAACACAGATGATCTTTGTGTTATGGGTAATATGTGGTCAAAACACATGTAAACAAATTATTTCATGAAGTAAACAGCCAGAATGTACCTAGTCACTTAACGGTTTGACTTATAAGTTTAACCCAAAAGCATTCACTTAAGTTGTCACTAGAAACTAGCTTGGATTCCTTCTCATTGTCACTAATGGTGCAGAGGAATGAAAGCTGCAGGGCAAGGTGAATCCGCTAAAGAAGAGGTTTCAATCTGGTGCCCTGAAACAGGCTCACAGTCATTTTTGGTTTTTGTCTTGCACTGTGGTTTTAAAGTGACACAGTTGGCAATATTTCACACTATCTGGTTTTCCAGCTTCCTATGAAAAATGAGAAGCTCTGAAAGCACTGGGTCTGCAAAGGGTCACAGAGAGAGTGCTTTCCTGGGCAGGTTCTCTTTAGTTCCCCATGGCTCCTCTGTAGACAGCTGTTTTCTCCTCTTGAACTCCTACAATTTTGTCTCCTATCAGTGGTTCATTCCTGGATATCAAATTTAAAAAGCAGCATGCATGACAGGACAAGAGATTTGGGCTTACCTTTGGGTACTACTGCTTCAACAAATTTGGTTGAAACACAAGGAACTACATAAAACTTAGGCAAAGAAGAGTTCGGTTGATACTGGATTGTTAGATACTGGTCTTAATGTGTGACTGTGGGTGAGTTAACTTTCAGGAACTTCAGTTTCTCTATAGGTAAAGTAAATGCATTTTATTATATGATTTTTAAAAGACACTTCCAGTTCTAAAATTCTTTGATAGTAATATACTATCCTTCATATTTTAATTATATTAGTGAATCAGAATTCCAAGTAAACAAATACCGAAGTTAAAATGATCATGAAAATGATGATTAGGACATTTTTTTTTTTTAAGTGAGAATGATATTTTAAAAAATAAATTGGGTAACACTCACATCCTTGTGATTGTAGCATAGGATCTTTACCCACAAACAACTTCAGTAACCTAGCAACAGGAACAAGGTTTCTTTTGGAGTTGATTCCATACAGAGTAATGGGTAAGATTTTAGGTGCCAGACAAATCCCTACTCCTCCGTCTACTGTAGGAGCATGATTAAGTTACTCAAATCATTCAAACATTTTCTCTTTCTTTTACATAGAAATAACACCCACTTTACAAGGTTGTAAAAATCAATGAAGTAATGTGTGTGCACTGCTAATTATTACTGGCTATCAAAACCTCTGGAAAACAGCAGCTTTTTTATTGCTTGCATAAATGCACACAAAATCTGCACTGTTTCTTCTAAGAGGATTATAAACGCCCTTTCCCTGTAGGGCCAGGGGCATCGGGGATAAAATATATAATTGATCCTCGTTATTCGGAGATTCTGTTTTGTGAATTCACCTACTCACTAAAATGTATTTGTAATCATCAAATCGATATTCGCTCAGGGTGCTTCCACAGTCATTCATGCACATGGACAGAGTGATCAACAATTTGAGTTACCTGACTTACACATTCCCAGCTGAGGCTGAACACTGCCATGCTTTGCCTTCTCTTTTTTTTTTTTTGAGACAGAGTCTTGCTCTGTCACCCAGGCTGGAATGTAGTGGCGTGAACTCGGCTCACTGCAACCTCCACCTCCGGGGTTCAAGTGATTCTGCTGCCTCAGTCTCCCAAGCAGCTGGGATTTCAGGTGTGCGCCACCATGTTCGGCTGGTTTTTGTATTTTCAGTACAGACGGGGTTTTCCCCATGTTGGCCAGGCTGGTCTCCAACTCCTGACCTCAGGTCATCTGCCCACCTCAGCCTCCCAACGCACTGAGATTATAGGCATGTGCGACCATGCCCGGCCTTGCTTTGCCTTCTTATTTCAGCTTTCACAATGTAAACAACTGTAAGGTCCTTTTTGGGTCTTTTTTTTCACTGCTTGTTTCTTGCAGTTTTGTGCTTTTTATTGCTAATTCCACTGCTTAAAATGGCCCACAGAGTGCTAAGTGCTGTCTACATCTAGCTCCTAAGTGCAAGAAGGCTGTGATGTAACTTATGGTGAAATTGTGTGTGTTAGATAAATTTCATTCAGTCATGAGTTACTGTGCTTTTGGCCATTGGTTTAATGTTAATAAATCAACAATATGTGTTAAAGTATCTTTAAACAAAAACACAAATGAAACATGGTTACATATTGCTTGTTTGATGCAAATGTGGTGACCAGGAGCTGGCCTGGATCTAATCCTATACTTCCCCTAGGAGCAATGGGTCAGTATTTGCTAATTGTGCTCTTGGTGACTTTATAGAACATGACAACAAGGAATGAGGATCAGTTCTATTTCTGGCATCACTGGGTGCGATTCAGCACATACTTCCCCATAGAAACTTAATTATATTTATTGCCACTTTTTAAAGGTATTTGTTCAAATAGAAGTATTTGTTAGCCTATGTAATTTCCATATTAATGTCCGTACAACGGTCTCAAATGTTTGCTTAAATCGCCATTTGTATTAATTATGCATGAATTATGACTTTAGTGAGCACAGTGCATGCACTGGTATGGAAATGGAAAGTACAAGGGTGTCTGGCACAGAGTAAGAGCTTCCTAAGAATGTCTTAATATTGGGTAAGTCTAACTCTCAAAGCTTTCAAAGGAACTTCGTATTAAAATGGCAGATTGATCACATATCTAATTTTATTCCCTCCCAAAACCCAACTAACACAACACTAAAGGTATTAAAAACAAAACAAAACCCCTAAACCCTCACGATCCCACAAAGATAGATAGGGAAGACAGGAACGGGATAATAGCAACATAATTTTGGAATATAGAAAAATCAATGGTAACTGACTTAAATGACCTAAGAAAGCCAAATCCCTAGCCAGCAGTGAGAAAAGCTGAAAACAAACCTCATTTACACTACATGCTCAGATGTTAAGGTGAAGTGGGGTGGCCCAAAGAGGGAGAAACAGGGTGAAAGTATCTTTGAGAAGTTAAGATTCCCAGAGAGTCCTCCTCACTGTATGCCTCTCAGTAACTGTCCCTCTCTTCGGACTGGGAGACACCAAGCCAGTCAAAAGCACATCTGAAGCTATGGGCACCCTGTAACAAATAGGTCGATGAAGTGGGAGTGCCGCTGAGTCTTTCCTCACGGGGTTCCACGGAGAAATTTCAGTGTGCAGACATATTCTTTAGGAAGGAGTTTGGAAGATTTTCCCCTGAGAATCTCATTAGCTACAAAGCAAAAAGTTGCAGATACACTAATATGCAGGTTACCCCACAAATGGCACACCCGATTAGTCTCCTGTGATGCCTCAGCAGACACACCTCGCCACGTTTTCAGAGCTTTCAGTCAACTCTGTATTATCTTAATCTTCATCATGAGCAAATAATCCAGTATTATCAGAAATCTGAAGAAAGCCTTCAACATGGAAGATAGAGAGCTAAACAAGCACACAAAAAGCAATCTGGAACAAGTAAAAACTATACAGGAAGAAGGAAATTTGACGAAAAACTGAAAGATGAAAACATATAATTAAGCCCAATATTGCAATTGCAAGTGTGGAATAACAAGATGTGCTTAAAAAAAAAAAAAAAGAAGACATTCAAAGAACATAAAAAGAGATGTTAGAAAATAAACATACGATGACAGAGACAAAATATTCTATTGAAAGGTGGGAAAATAAAGCTAAAATCTCACAGACAACAGAGCAAAAAGACCAAGATGGAAAGAGCAAAGTTTAAAAAAATCAGAGACCCAATTCTACAGGTCTAACATCCAATTAACAGGAGTTACAGAAAGAGAGAACAGAGAATGGTGAAGGAAAGGAAGTTATGAACAAAATAATTTGAGATAACTTCCTAGAACTGAAAAACATCAGTTGCCAGAATGAAGTGTCCACCTAATGCCAGCATAATACATGAAAGTCAACCCACACCCAAGGCACACCACTAGGAAACCTCAGAAATCTGACGACAGAGAGAAGATTCTATAAGCTGCTTTTAGCAGAGACAGAAACTTAGAAAACAAAACAAGATAAGGAATCAGATGGTGCTGGACATCACAAAAGGAACACTGGACACAAGAAGCCAACAGAACAATTCCTATGAAATCCTCTAGAGAAAGAGCTCCAGCATAGGAAGCTATACTCAGTCAAGGAAGGAACCATGTGTGATTAGAACAAAGCTATCTTTGGGGGTGTAAGGCCACAAAAATCTATCCTCCATGCTCCCCTTTTTGAAGAGCTACTAAGGAATATACTTCACGCCAAAGTAAAGTGTAGTTCCATAAAAAGGTAAGCATGGGGGCCGGGCGCGGTGGCTCACGCCTGTAATTCCAGCACTTTGGGAGGCTGAGGCGGGTGGATCACGAGGTCAAGAGATCAAGACCATCCTGGCCAACATGGTGAAATACCATCTCTACTAAAAATACAAAATTAGTCAGGCGTGGTGGTGGGCACCTGTAGTCCCAGCTACTCTGGGGGCTGAGGCAGGAGAATCACATAAACTCAGGAAGCGGAGGTTGCAGTGAGCCGAGATCACGCCACTGCACTCCAGCCTGGAGACAGAGTAAGACTCCGTCT
>NW_012114977.1:3146550-3151400 GCF_000951035.1 Colobus angolensis palliatus | reverse complement strand
AAAAAAAAAAAAAAAAAAAAAAAAAAAAAAGCGGGGGTAAGAATACAGGCCATGAGTTATACAGCCATGCTGATCCTATGAAACCCAACAGAGAAGAGAGATGTCAAGGACACCCCTGGAAGGACGGCAAAGGGCACAGGACAACAACTGTGAGTTGGCCATTAAGAGCAACCAGGTCTTATTCAAGCAGTGTGGCTTTAGGGACAAGTCATGTTCACAGAATCATCACCAAGATCCCTGCCACTACTGCCTGCTTTAACCTGAGGACAGAATACCTGGATGAGAATTCTCATTTAAGATTTCACCTTAATCCATGTTGAAGTTTAGTGTACAGAAAAGCCCTCAATTGACAAAGTAAACATTGTATTTTAAATTTGGAAAGTTTTTCTACAAAGGTGCACCATCATTTTTAACTAATGTTCCAAAGACAAAAGACAGTTTGAATTCTGATAAGGAGGAGAAAAAACCAATATACTTGGCTTTTGCCACCTTCACTCCTTCTTTATAAAAAAGAAGGTTTTTAATGCCTTTTATGGAACTTGATTCTGCATGGACAATATTAAAAGACCAAAACAACATACTCCACTATGAAAATGGCTGAGTATGAAAGATTATACAGGCCAGGCAGATTACTTGAAGAAAGGATGCCAATATCCAGCTATTTGAGAACCCAAATTCGCAATGTGAAACAACCATGTATGTAAATAAAACTTTTCTGCTATATTACCATTTCCCTAAAAAACTGCATTTTTATAAGCAGGTCTATACTGGGAGAACAATCCTGTAATAGCTCAGTACTCCTAAGAATGTTAACCAACATATCAAATAACTTAAATTGATGGGATCAATTTAATGTCTTATCAACTTTTTCCTTACAAATAGTGTTTACCATATAGCAAGCAAGGTCAAACAACTGACTTCTGAAGTTCAGAAAATGATAACCTACTGGCTAGATATCAAAGGAGTCAAAATATGAGAAAGAGTTGTATAAACTCACTTCATTAAGTTCTGGTTTCCAAGAACTATTTGTTTTTGAGTTCTTATGTAAGCTATACTGCAGAGGGACACATTTATTATTTATTTATTTGTCTGTCTGTCTATCTATCTATCTATCTATCTAATTTTTTTGAGACAGAGTCTCGCTGTTGCCCAGGCTGGAGTGCAGTGGCAAGATCTCAGCTCAATGCAACCTCCACCACTTGGGTTCAAGTGATTCTCCTGCCTTAGCCTCCCGAGTAGCTGGGATTACAGATGTGCGCCACCACACCTGGCTAATTTTTGTATTTTTAGTAGAGATGGGGTTTCACCATGTTGGTCAGGGTGGTCACAAACTCCTGACCTCGTGATCCGCCTGTCTCAGCCTCCCAAAATGCTGGGATTACAGGTGTAAGTCACTGCACGCAGCCCACATTTATTATTTTAAGTTTATGTTTTTACTATCAATTTGATACAACATTCAAAACGGATTATTGGGTGTATTTTGTACAGAATCCTATTAAAACCACCATTTAAACACTGCATTATATATAATAGAGCAAAGGAAGCAATCAAAAACACACAATCACCAATTCTCTGGGGCCATCAATCACCAAGCTCTATCATCATGTTTTACAATGACTAGATAAAAAGCACTTTAGATTCAAGCAATTATACTCAGGTTTATTATTAGGTTAGCCAAATACATAAAATGACCCAGAGAATACCGTCCCCAGTGCCCCTTTTCTTTCTATAATATGTTACTAGTTCTTAAAATTTCCAGGATTGACAGAAATTGCATTTACAAACAGAACCTAATTTGCTTAAGAAAATGAAAAGACTAGTTACCACATGGGAGAAAACATTTGCAAAAATCTGATATAGGACTGATATCCAAAATATACAAAGAACTCTTAAAACTCAACAATAAGAAACCCAATTAAAAAATAGTCAAAAGATCTGACCAGACACCTTGCCAAAGAAATACAGATGGCAAATAAGCATATGAAAAGATGGTTAACATCATGTATCATCAAGAAACTGCAAATTAAAGTAACAGTGAGATACTACTACATACCTATTAGAATGGCTAAAACCCAAAACATTTATAACACCAGATGCCGGCAAAGATGTGGAACAACAGGAACTGTTGGTGAGAATGCAAAATGGTACAGCCACTTTACAAGACAGTTTGGCAGTTTCTCACAAAACTAAACATACTCTTACCATATGATCCAGCAATTGCGCTCCTTGGTATTTACCCAAATGACTTGAAAACTTATGTCTACACAAAACCTGTAAACAAATGTTTATAACAGTTTTATTCATAATTACCAAAACTTGGCTACAAAAAGACACAGAGGAATTTAAATGCATATTGCTAAGTTTAAGATGCCAATATGAAAGGCTACATTATTGGATGATTCCGACTACTATATGACATTCTGGAAAAGGCAAAACAATAGAGACAGCAGAAAGAACAGCAGTTGCCAGGAGTTTGCAGGGGGGATAAATGATGGTGACAGAGGCAGGGAGGGAAGGATGAAGAGGCAGAGCACAGGGGATGTCTAAGGCAGTGAAACTATTCTTTTTGATACTATGATTGTAGATATATGTTATTGTCTCTTTGTCAAAACCCACAGAGCACAACACTAAGAGTGCCCTTCAATTGTTAATAATGTATCAATATTGGCTCATCAATTGTTAATATACCATACCAATGCAAGATGTTCAGGGTAACAGAGTATGTGAGAACTCTGTACTTTCTGCTCAATTTTTCTATAAACCTAAAACTGTTCTAAAAAATAAAGTCTAGTAAAAACATCTACTTTGCCAGTTTAAGACGTCCTATTCTTCCTTCCAGAGTTTTATCTTAATACTGGCTGGTTTACTAATCAATATTTAATACTAAAACATGACATTTTATATCCTAGCTTTCACACCCAACTCCCACTCCCTACCACCTGACACGGCAACAGAATGGTTACAATTCTCTAGCTGAAACCACAGGTGTTATAACACTGACATTCACTGTCAAAGCCAATGTAACCGAGCGTGGCTCTCTGCCATGCTAAACTAGAATCCATACTGTACCTATCTGGTATAAAATAGTTTTCTGCTAGAGGATCTATATAGAAAGTCCTTCAATTAGTTAGATTTATAAAGTCATTTCTAAGTAATGTTCATATTAAATAATCTACTGTTACTTTTCTAAATTATTGCCTGCCACCCATCCAAACATATGTCTCTACAGGTAGGTCAGCAAAGTATACTTTAGTTTGCTGTATGGGTCTTCTATTTTATATAGCTTCTCTGGTGTTCTACCCTCCTTTCAAAATTTTGAATACAATTCTGACATACTTCAACAGTTGAAAATATTTTCTCTATAAGTTCCTGCAGCTCAATCAAGCATTTGCTTCCATTAAAAAAAAAAAATACAATACAATACTCATTCACCTGAAGAACAGGGTTGATAGTAAATTGTAGCAGATTTGTTGTTACACAGTAGATATGTTACTGTGTAACAAAAAAGTCAGTGTGCAGCATACCAATACATTTATTTTTGAATATTCCTAATAGTTTTCATTTAAGAACTTGCTGCAGGAAATGACTATAGGTATTTTACCATCCCTCACATCCTAAAGTGGCATATTTTTTGGGCCAAAGTTTCACAAAGGAAGAAGGCAGGCCATCCTATGAAAGGAGAGAAGTAACATCTGCTGAACAGGTTATTAACGCCAAGGAGACATTTTTCCACAATGTGGGGATGATACTGGATTTTTACTGAAATTTGCTGAGACTGGGCTGGTTATTATCAATCCCTCCTATTTTGATTAATTGCTGTGTCTCCATCACTTCTAGGGATTCACACTGTAGAGACAGCATCAGGATCGACAGTCATAGACTCACAATTAATATAAGACTTTAATGTAAATTCCAATACCATACATACTCTTCAGAAAGAATTTTCTAAAATACTGGGTTGAGAATATGAGGTTCTGAGAAACCTCAGCAGTAGCTGGAGACAATAACAAAACAGCTGACAACATACTTACATGGCTATTGGTTCTTGTGACCAGATGCTGACAAGCTGCACTAATATTCAAACAAAATGGGCAGAAAAGCAGACTACTGAACATGCAAATCAGAAAAGGGCTTTAACTGGTAGTTTTATGCGCAGCTCTGCCCTAGACTATGTGACTCTGAAGTCCCCTAATTCTTGAATGTTTCTATTCCATTACATGGGAAACAGGATCCATACAACAACAAATATCTGAGTACCTTTGTGCCAAGCATAATTCTAAATGGTTGATTAAACATATTATAATAAATTATAGGGTATGTTAGCAGGTGAAAAATACTATGAAAAAAACAGACAAGAGTAAGGATGATTAAGAGTATATGTGGGTATATAGAAGTGCAGGTTGCAGTATTCGAAAGGGTAATTAAGGTAGGCCTCACAGGTTTAAAAAAAAAAAAAAAAGAAAAAAGAAAAGGACGTACTTAACCAAAGAGGTGAGCACATCTACCTATGTCACCTAACAAGGATTCTCTCTGGATAATGCCCACAAAGTCCTCAAAAGGGAAAGACTGTCAGTTTGCTGAGTACCAACTATGTGCTGATTCCTGTGCTAGGTACTTACTTACTTTATTTACTTATTTATTTATTTTACTCGCTCTATTGCCCAGACTGGAGTACAGTGGTATGATCTCGGCTCACCCCAGCCTCTGCTTCCTGGGTAGCTGGGATTACAGGCATGCACTACCAAACCCAGCTAATTTTTTTTTTTTTTCGTATTTTTTGTAGAGTCGAGGTTTTGTTATATTGGCCAGGCTGGTCTCAAACTCCTGGCCTCAAGTGATCCGCCCTCCTC
>NW_012114977.1:3134657-3146500 GCF_000951035.1 Colobus angolensis palliatus | reverse complement strand
ATCGCAGTTCACTGCAACCTCCAACCCCAACCCGGGCTCAAGCGATCCTCCCACCTCAGCCTCCCGAGTAGCTGGGATTACAGGCATGCACTACCAAACCCAGCTAATTTTTTTTTTTTTTCGTATTTTTTGTAGAGTCGAGGTTTTGTTATATTGGCCAGGCTGGTCTCAAACTCCTGGCCTCAAGTGATCCGCCCTCCTCAGCCTCCTAAAGTGCTGGGATTACACGCATAAGCCAGCGCGCCAGGCCCTAGGTACTTTATATATACCTCATTTTCTACATAAATTTATGGTAGAATATCAAAATCCCATTGGTATTCTCATTTTCTAAAAAGTAAAAGGCAAATATAAATTTTACACAAATTAATTCAAGGAAAGGCTTCTAAAAAACAAATGGGAATATATATGTATATACTATATGTTTTTAATTCATAGAACTCTTTTAAATTAACAATCATCTGTTGCAAGATACATCAATTTGAATTCATCTAAGGAAAGTCCATGTAATATTATTTGTAGAGTAATAAAGATGACGTGAAACTAATTTGACAATCTAGCAGCTTAAGTGAAAACACTGCTAATGTTCCCCAAAACACACACGATGCAACCTAAACATGTCAACATAACCTCACCAACAAATCTTACTCATTTGATGCAGAGAGTAATTCTCACTTTTGTTCTCTTCAGAAGAAAAATTAGATCCTATAGTTTAGGAATATGAAATATTCCATCAATGAATGGCACTAAAGCTAATTAAACCTTCAGGTAAGTGTTTCTTTGAAAATGTCCTTGAACGTCTATGAAACGAGATTAAAAATGATCTTAAAAATTTATTTTGGAACTTAAATTTCTGTTTCTGCTTTGGTGATTAGGTTTAAAGCAAAGTCCTTACAACTACCCACATCTTCTTTAGAAACGTAAAAGATTTCCCAAACTGCAATACATTAAATGTCTACCTGCAAATCTCTACCCAAAATGACCAACAGTGTTCAGTCAAGTTCAGAACTGAACAATACCTGAGAGCAAGAGACTGAAGACACCGAGGTCAAGTGCTTTTTAAAAACACAGCCTAGAGCCGAGTACGGTAGGGCTCACACCTGTAAACTCAGCACTTTGGGAGGCCGAGGCAGGCAGATCACCTGAGGTCAGGAGTTTAAGACCAGTCTGGCCAACATGGCGAAACTCCATCTCTACTAAAAATACAAAATTAGCTCGGTGGCATGCCCGTTAATTCCAGCTACTCGGGAGGCTGAGGCAGGAGAACTGCTTGAACTCAGAAGATGGAGGGCACAGTGAGCCCAGATCGTGCTACTGCACTCTAGCCTAGGTGACAGAGTGAGACTCCATTTCAAAAATAAACCACCACCACCACCACCAGCCTGGGCATGACTGAGCTTCACCTGACTCCTGGCAGAGGGCAGTGGCTGCCATGCCTTTGTTGTTACATGGGGGAAAGAAAGTCATGAACCACATGGCCTTTAACACTATAGGTAACACTCCTACAGTGTTCACCACAGTGCTCTTCCAAAATTTCTTCCCCCACCACACTGCTTTTAACTGAATTCTTAAATGCTAACCCTTTTCTGTAACTACTCTGACACAATTAATGCATAAAAAAGATGTTCCATCTGAGTGGCAACAATGAGAGAAGTATCACACATAGTAAGAATCTAAGAATTATCAGTGCCATGCTATCAGTATGTAGGCTTCAGACAAGGGCAGCTATATGGGCAACTGCCTCTAGGCAGGCAATGGGCTAAGGATGTCTGCATCAGTATTTTGATGGCTGGCAGAGCAACAACGGAATCCCCATGACTTGTGCTACCCTAGGAACTAAAGTCACTTAATTATAAATGCAGAAATTAAACTTCACAGGGTGAGAATAAACAATTTTATGTATAACGTTAATTTTGGAACTAACGTGTCAGTTCATGAGATTTTTCTGAAAAATGTGATTCAACAGTAAAACAGAAATTAGAAGCAGGGATATCATTTGAACAGAGAGATCAGTAAACCTTTAGAAAACTAAGTTGACTTGTGGAAACTTTCATCTGTTCTCATCTCAGGGCCCATAACTTGCGATTGCTGCCAGAAGCCCACAGACTGAGGGGCATATTTCCTGGTAATGACTCAAGTAACTATGGATGAGTCTACAGAATCAGTAGCTATGCTCTTTAGGGTGACTTTTTAAAGGATCCTTGGAAGAACCAAATGGTTTCTCTGAAATAATCCCACATCTATCTAGCCTGAGAATGTGTCATTCCTAAAACCTGTGATGCCTTCTGGTGTGTAAAATGTTAAATGAATTCAGGAAGATTCTGGCATAGATGCTTTTGGTAGGATGTTGAATTCTGGCCTCTCAATACTTATTTTTCTGGAGAAGGATGAATTAAAAAAAAAAAATTAGAAAAGCTCAGTTCCTCATCTTATATTAGGTTGAACCATATGAAAATGCCAAATATCCAAACATTTTTGACTGGTAAAAATGACAATTTTATGTGAGTCAATCTAGTATATAAAAACATTTGGCCGGGCGCGGTGGCTCAAGCCTGTAATCCCAGCACTTTGGGAGGCCGAGACGGGCGGATCATGAGGTCAGGAGATCGAGACCATCCTGGCTAACATGGTGAAACCCCGTCTCTACTAAAAAATACAAAAAATTAGCCGGGCGAGGTGGCAGTCGCCTGTAGTCCCAGCTACTCGGGAGGCTGAGGCAGGAGAATGGCGTGAACCCGGGAGGCGGAGTTTGCAGTGAGCTGAGATCCGGCCACAGCACTCCAGCCTGGGCGGCAGAGCGAGATTCCGTCTCAAAAAAAAAAAAAAAAAAAAAACATTTAAAAACTCCTTTAAAGTATAGTCATACCTCGCTCATCGATGGGGATACATTCTGAGAAATGCAGCCTTAGGCAATTTCACTGTTGTGTGAACATCAGAGTGTACTTACACAAACCTAGATGGCATTGCAGGTAGATGGCATACCTGCAATACACCTAAGCTATACGGTATAGCCTACTGCTCCGAGGCTTCAAACCTGTACCACGTTACCGTACTGAATACCTTAGGCAACTGTAACACAATGGTCTTTGTGTATCTAAACACATAAGCAGGTATATTTAAAGTACTATGTTGTGCTATGATAGCTATGTCACTAGGCAATAGGAATTTTTCAGTTACATTATAATCTTACGTGACCACTGTCATATATGTGGTCCATCGTTGACCAAAATGTCGCTATTCAGGGCATGACTGCACTTTGAAATCTGCACTCTGCTTCTAATTAAGGGTTGGGTTTCACTTTTAGGTCAATATATGAGAGTAAGAGCTATTACAAATTTGATAAGTAATCTGACTTTGAATTCATCTATTCTAAACTTACTCTCTCATTACTCTTCAATGAGAATCCTCTGGTCTCTCTGGTTTTCAAATCTACTGTGCTCCTTCTTCCTCTGGGCTTAAGACCTGCTAGTTTTTTTTTCTGTTTGTTTGTTTTGTAGTTTTATCCTATAGTTCTATCAGTTTTTACTGTATATATTCTGAAGCTATTTCACAAAGCACTACAACTTGAGGAGCTAAATCTTTTGTTATTTAGTGACTCTTGTAATCTGTAAAGGCCTCTGTCAGAATGTGTTATTAATCTTTCCTCCCACTTTGTAGATTGCTTTTTCCCTTGTATGGTCATCTTTTGATGACCATACATTCTTCATTTTAACATAGCCTAATTTATCATTATCTTCCTTTATGATTAGTCCTTTGCTTGCCCTGTTGGAGAAATCTTTCCCTATCCTATAGTCATAAACATCTTCTTTTCTATTATCTTCTAAGAGCTCTGTTTCTTTTGTTTTCACCCAAGATCTAAAAGCCTGTTGAGTATTGTGTATGATGTGTGTCTACGTTGCAGGGGTAGTGGTGATGGTATTAGTAAGGTTTAATTTCCTTTACAGTATTATTTTCAATTCATGCAAAATTTCATTTTGAGGTTACTTCATATTTGTGATTACTAATATACCTCAGACTCCTCTGTCCCTTATTCCTTTGTGCTATATTTGTCCTATTTTTCCTTTTTTAAAGTTTTTGCTTGTTTTTGAATTCCATTTTTCTCCCCAGTACTAGTTATCATATATTCTAAAAAAAAGTCCAAAATTAGGCAGTATCTTATTCCTTCCGTCTTGAGTAACAGTGACCTTAGAAGATAAACTCCAATCAGTTGTCTCCTGTGTTAACACTGTTACTGTCCCTTATTTTGGCTTTGTCTCCACAGCCCTAAAAATTAAACAATACTATTATATCATACAATGTTTAGATTTACCTATGCTTACCAATTTCTTTGGTCACCTTTACTTCTTTCATAACCAGACACTTCTATGGGACTTTCCTTCTTTAAGTATATCCCTTACAGAAGTTCCTTAAGTAAAGATGTGCTAGTGGCAAACTCAGTTTGTGTTTATCTGAAAATGACTTTTAGTGCCCTCATTCTTGAAAGATAATTTTGTTGGGCACACAATGCTAGGCTGACATTCACTTTTCTCTTTTGGCTTCCAGGTTGCTGTTGAGATGTCTTTATCTGCCAGTCTGTTCTCTGCAGGTGATGTTTTCTTTCTGAGAAGATGTTTTGTCTTTAATATTTGTGGCTTTACTATAAAGTGTGTAGGTATGAGTTTTACACATTTATCCTGTTTTGAGAATCACTTGAACCCAGGATGCAGAGGCTGCAGTGAGCCAAGATCACACCACTGCAACTTCAGCCTGGATAACAGAGCGAGACTCCGTCTCAAAAAAAAAAAAAAAAAAAAAAAATCCTGTTTTGTATATGTGGAACTTCTTTAACTTAGATTCATGCTTTTTTTTTTTTTTTTCCATTCTAGAAAAGCCTCTCCTCTAGTCTCTTTCTAGTTATTTCATGGTATCTTACCCTCCATGTCTCTTAAGCATTTGTACTTTTCATGTTCTTTGTCACCCTGTGCTGTAACCTGAACAGTATCTTCAGATCTTCTAGTTCTCTTCTACACTAATATGCTAATCTATTCACTGAGTTTTAAATTTCAACTGTTATATTTTAAACTTATATTTGATATTTTTTCAAGTATGCCTTGTTGTTTTTGACGGTCACTTTTTGGTTGCTTATTTTTCCTTTTAAATATTATTTTGTTAAGCATTTAACTTATTTTAAAATTCTGTATCTGATGATTTTCCAGTATCTGAAGTCAGTATCTGATGTGTGAGCGTGGGAGGATGGGGTAACCTAAACCTGCTACTTGCAGCTTGTGCTCAATCTCTATGGTGGCTTTTCCCATGCAGATGCATGTGTGTGTGGTAGTTTTTGTTTATAAGCTCATAATATGTTGACACAAATCTATGGAAATCCCGAGCACCTCCATTTTCCTGTTTCTGTTAGTGGCTATGGAGAGCTAACAACTCCAAGGTGCTTTCTAGGGTCCTGGAGTCTCAGTTTCAGCTTCCTCATCTGGCAGTGGGCATAAGTGTTTCATTTTGGCATTTGACCCTACAGCAATTTTGACTTCACTACTCCCAACACTCCAGTTTGATGAACAGGTTCATTTAAGTTAATTAATGGGAGTGAGGGTATTGAGATTTCCCTTATTTCTTGCAAGCTTGTCAATGCATTAAAAAAGCAGGCTTATTCAAATTTAAAGAGGATCTACTTATAGTACAGTGATAAGGCACTTTAGAATAACTGGTTTGCCATACAATAGGAAATGGAATTCTTACTCATTTTTGCTCCCAAGGGATTTTCCTTACTTTGAGTAAGGCTGACTATGTATTTAAAAGGATTTGTTTCAATATTTTATTTACTAAGCATTTTTGGGTGTTGTATAGTAGGAGGATTTTCGGATAATGTACCATGCCACACGCTAAAAATTTCATTAGACCTAATTTTTCTCAAACATGCTGTTAAACTATATCTTTCTTGTTTTATACCTATGCAGTTTTTCCATACCTACCGGCAGGATCTTGCATTTGTATGAAATTTTATCTTGTCAGATTTGGAGAACTGTTCCAGTATAATTTAGACATCTTTCTAGCTCTTATCAAATAATCTACCCCCCTCTGTCTATGACCAGCATGTTAAGACTTTTATCCCAGCAGTTTTTCATATGAGTTTCCTTTGTGAGTAAAGGATAATTCCTTTGAGATTAAAGGAAAGAATATTCCTTATTTTTAAATTTTTTTATTATTTCTGAGATGGCATCTCACTCTGTTGCCCAGGCTAGAGTACAGTGGTGTGATCTCAGCTCACTGCAGCCTCTGCCTCCTGGGTTCAAGTGATTCTCCAGGCTCAGCCTCCTGAGTAGCTGGGATTACAGTTGTGCGCCACCACGCCCGGCTAATTTTGTATTTTTAGTAGATGTGGGGTTTCACCATGTTGGCTAGGCTGGTCTCGAACTCCTGACCTCAGGTGATCCAGGCGCCTAGGCCTCCCAAAGTGCAGGGAATTACAGGGCCACAGCGTTTGACCCTTATTTTTTATTTTTGATGGCATGTGGAACGTATAACTCACAGAGGTATTCAATAAATGCATACTGAATGAATGTCCTTACCTAAGTTACTGATACAGGACAAGCTCATGATCAGAGTCCTGGGCCTTAGACTTTGTTCCTAGCTGTCAGTGATTCACTGATTACCACTCTTGGGTATGGCCATTCAACTAGTTACTCAATGATTCAACGAATATTTGAGACTGCATTAAATTTTACATTTTAGTCAATTACCTAATGTCTATGAGGGTATTCAGAGAGATTTTATCAAATGCTTTGTTAAACTCCAGATACATTTTTGTCTCTAACATTTCCCTTTTCTATGAACATTATTAGCTTGTCTTAAATCCTTCATGAAGCTTTTCTGAATATTCAGACCATATTACTCTCTCCGGCACAACGTTGAATTCAGTAATATACTTTTTAAATACTTTAACCGTATGCTGCCTTTTTCTTTGACTGTTCAGTAAGATTATAACTTATCTTCTCATGATATTCCAGTGTTGAACATACAGCAAGCAGTCAATAAATAAATGCTTTTTAATAGTAGGATGTCTTTCAAATGTGTGAGATATTTAGGTGAGAAAACGAGAATTCTCATCTTAGCCCTACCCTCACTAGTGGGAAAATAGGAGGGAAAAAATAGGATTTTGTATTTACTCTCAAGGGAGGGAAATAAGGAATGTTTTACGCATTTAACAAAATGACTCACCCTTTAATAGTATCAAAATCTGGTTTTATATCCTTAAATCTAAATTTCTTCAAATAAATTAAGGCAAGAAACGCTTGTGAGAAAAATGTATTCAGTTATAGTAATCCAAAGAATAAAAGGGGCTATACATTTCTCACATGATGTGAATTAGAATACTTTAAAACATGCTGTCAATCACGATAGCATTCTAACACTAAAGTCCCAAATATTTTATTTAATTCATGACACTCGAAGGGAACTGCCATAAAATATCAAGTTAATTCTTGACAAGCCAGGGAAAGCTGTACTGTGTGCCAATTCCCTAAAAATCCAAGAAGTTAGTTTCATCTTTCTAAAAAATTAACCTGAGAGTGCTGGATATAACAGCCAGTGAGGATATACGAAGTTCTCCAGTTCATAGGTTCCCAAAATGTGGTCCATGGGCTCCTGGGGGTTACTGAAACTTAGGAGGTCTGTAAGAGCTAAGCTACTTTCATAGCAATACCAAGACATTATTTATATACTTTGCTATACTGACATTTGCACAAACAGTACACCAAAGGTACAAAGGCCATGGTGGATAAAACAGCTGGTACTTTATCACAAACTAAGGCAGTGGCATCAAAGCGGAGTGGGAGCCATTACATTCTTCACTGCCACACACTCATTTAAAACAAAACAAAAACCCAGCCAGTTTAAAGTAAGACTGCCCTTCATAAAGAAGCAGATAAAGTATTATTTTTACTAAATCTCAACTTGAGGACACATCTTTGTACTATTCCATGCAACAATATGGGAAGCATAAATAAATATTTCTGCTGCATACCAAGGGGTTTTCATGTAAGAGTAAGGAAAGTTCAGATATGGTTTCAGATTCCACATTGCAATTAACCTTTACAAAACTATCACTTGTTGAAGAAGTGTTGAAGAATACTCACAATTATCTAAAAGGCTATTAAAATACTCCTCCCCTTTCAAATTATGTATCTGTGTGAGGCTGGATTTTTATCACACACTTCAACCAAAACAATGTATAATAAATAGTCTGAATGCAGAAGTAACTATGAGAATCCAGCTGTACTCTAATAAGATACATATTCAAGAAATTTACAAAAAATTATAAAATAATGCTACCTTACTAAAATTGTGTGCTTTGGCTTGAAAAAGCTTTTCACAATAATATCTATGATGGGTTTAAGAAGGTTATTTTAAATGAATCACATATTCTAAAAACTGTTTTAATTTCCATAGCAAATATTTTAGCTGTAAGCCACATAAAAGCTCTTCGAGGTCCTTGAAAATATTAAAGAGTGTAAAAAGACCCTAACACCACAGAATTTGGGAACTGCTGCTACAGATGATGAAAAGCTTCCCCCTGGGGAGTCCTGTGCCACTGTAAAGCCACTTTACAGGACTTACAAATGATCTACTTTATCTTATTTACCAATAAATACTTAGGAATACTATTTGCTACCTCTGTATCTTCTCCAATATTGCAATGTATGAACAATGGAATTATTATAAGGACATATTATAAGAATATCATTCAAGTCTAAGATGAGAACTTTGCCAACCACCCCCAGAAGCCCTTTCCATGTGCCTTATCCCAAACATACCACCCTCCCCTCCCTGATATAAGTAACCATTACTGACTTTTTTTTTTTTTTGAAATGGAGTCTTGCTCTGTCGCCCGGGCTGGAGTGCAGTGGCCGATCTCAGCTCACTGCAAGCTCTGCCTCCCGGGTTTACGCCATTCTCCTGCCTCAGCCTCCCGAGTAGCTGGGACTACAGGTGCCCGCCACCTCGCCTGGCTAGTTTTTTGTATTTTTTAGTAGAGACGGGGTTTCACGGTGTTAGCCAGGATGGTCTCGATCTCCTGACCTCGTGATCCGCCCGTCTCGGCTTCCCAAAGTGCTGGGATCACAGGCTTGAGCCACTGCGCCCGGCCCATTACTGACTTTTATAGTAATCACTTCCTTGTCATTTTCTTTTTATGGTTTTAGCATCTATGTGTGCTTCTTTAGACATTACAGTTTATTTTGTCCATCAGAAAAAAAAACTGGCAGCCTAGGCAACATCCTGAGACTCCAACTCAACAACAACAAAAATTTAGAAAATTCACTACTGGTGGCATACGCCAGTAGTCCCAGCTAGTACTTGGAAGGCTGAGGTGGGGAGGATCGCTTAAGCCTGGAAGATAGAGTCTGTGAAAAACAAACAAACAAATGAAAATACCTTTTAGGTCTCTTTTAATCCATAGGTTTCTCCAGCATCCCTTTCATTTCCTTATAGAGTTGGCCTTCTGTATCTGTGGATTCTGTACCTATGGACTCAACCAACCATGGATTGAAAATATTTGGAAACAAAATTTTGTCTGTACTGAACATGTATAGACTGTTTTTCTTGTCATTATTCCCCAAAAAATACAGTATAACAACTACTTACATAGCATTTACATTGTATTAGCTAGTACAAGTAATCTAGAGATGATTTAAAGTATATGAGTCTGAGTGCAGTGGCTCCTGCCTATAATCCCAGCACTTTGGAAGGCCAAGGCAAGAGGGTTGCTTGAGTCCAGGAATTTGAGACCAGCCTGGGCAATGGGGCCAGACCTCGTCTCACAAAAAAAATTTTCTTAACTAGTCAGGTGGCACCCCCCATAGTTCCACCTTCTAGGGAGACCAAGGTAGGAGGATTGCTTGAGTCCAAGGAGTGGGCTGGTGGCATGGTCGAGGTAGCAGTGAACCAGGATTGTGCCACTGTACTCCAGCCTGCAAGACAGAGCAAGACCTTGACTCAAAGAAAAAAAAAAAAGCCTATAGGAGGATATGCTTATTATATGCAAATACTAATCCATTTTCTATCAGGGATTTAAGTATCCTCAAGATTTACATATATGGGGAAGGTCTGGAACCAATCCTCCATAGACACCAAGGCATGACTGTAATTTACCTATTGGAGAACCCAGGCTGTTTGACCTATAGAGTTCCCTAGTTTTAGGTTGTGCTGATTACATACACTTGGTATAATCCAGCATGTACCTCTGTTTGGGGTATTTCCTGAAAACTAACAGATGGATCCAGAGACTGGATCAGACTGAGGTTCTACCCTGCCTATGGCAAGATTACATACAGGTAGTGTTTTGGGCAAGACTTATACAGGATGATCAAAATGCCTGACCACTGGCCAGGCACGGTGGCTCACGCCTGTAGTCCCAGCAATTTGGGAGGCCAAGGCAGGTGGATCACCTGAGGTCAGGAGTTCGAGAGCAGCCTGGTCAACACAGAGAAACCCTGTCTCTACTAAAAATTCAAAAATAAGGCGGGTGTGGTGGCACATGCCTATAATTCCAGCTACTTGGGAGGCTAAGACAGGAGAATTGTTTGAACACAGGAGATGGAAGTTGCAGTGAGCCAAGATCATGCCACTGCACTCCAGCCTGGGTGACAGAGCAACGACTCCAGTTCCAAAAAAAAAAAAAAAGCCTGACTTTGACTTTGTATCTTTTTGTAATCCCGTGATCCGTGTAATCCCGTGAGCCACCGTTGGTTACTACCCATACTTCCCACGTCTCTCCAGTCAGTGGGGACTACAAAATGGTGATACTTTAATTCTATCATTTCTTTTTCAGTTATTAGTCAGAATACACTTAACAAAACATTTTATTACTCATCTACTATTTGGTTATCTATTGGTTTAGCTCACAAAAGGGCAGGGTAAATACTTGATTCTTTTCCTATATCAATTTTCAAGATAATGAATTGGTACTGGTATTCTACCATCCTCTGAAGGTGGTGTTATTTTTACTATTACTTTTAAAATATCATTAAGAACTCATGGATTTAAACATATTTGATCAATCTCTGCCAAATTTTCAAACAGCACATTCTGGCTACTAAGGACTAGATTTAGCTATTTAGATTTAGGAGTGTGAAGATCAACTTCACATTTGAAAAGGTACATTTCCATCAGCAAAGGTATTTCAGTTCTGAAAAGGATAATAACTCATTAGTTCTCAAAAACATGACAGAATTCAGGGAGATTATAAAATATAATGTTCTTAACACATATACAAAGAAAATAAATTCAGATAAAATTTAAAAGACTAGTAAATGTTTGCTAACTACATTTGAAAGTATTCTTCAATGAGTTCCCCTTGGTTTTCAGAATAAAACTAAATCTCATTAGCTTAGCTCATAAAGCATGTTATGATTTGGTCTCTTCAGTCTCATTTCTTGCCACTTTGTCATTTATCCTCTGATCGTTTCAGGTAGTATTTTAAAAAGTTGTCCATTTTGGAGATACTGTTTTCCTGATATGTTTAAAAATTAATCCACAAAAATCTAGAGACAGCTCATATTACAAGTATTCTACATGAATCTGACTCAATTAATTTTGGCATTCAAAAATCATTACTTGGTTATTGGAAGTAACTGCCCTAAAGCAACTTTAAAAATCCAAAACAGACCGGGCACGGTGGCTCATGCCTATAATCCCAGCAGTTTGGGAGGCCAAGGCAGACGGATCACCTGAGATCGGGAGTTCGAGACCAGCTTGACCAAAACGGAGAAACTCTCGTCTCTACTAAAAATACAAAATTAGCTGGGCATGGTGGCACATGCCTGTAATCCCAGCTACTTGGGAGGCTGAGGCAGGAG
>NW_012114977.1:3118275-3133782 GCF_000951035.1 Colobus angolensis palliatus | reverse complement strand
AGGGTTTCTTTGTGGGGTGATGAAAATGTTTACAGTGACTGCTTAATGGGTATAGGGTTTCTTTGTGGGGTGATGAAAATGTTGTGAATTAGACAGATAGTGCTAATGGTTGTACAATATTGTGAATGTACTGGAAGTCAATGAATTCTAATGAATTCTATAACTTTCAAATTTTAAGTTTTATGTTATGTAAATGTTAACAAAAATATAAAAGAAAAGAAAGTATGGTATACCAGTCAGCATTATAGACATTATCATCTAATATATTAAATATATGTTGCTAATTTGAACATAATTGGTTTTGTGGTTTTAAATCTGTAAATCAGTTTATAGTTGCACAAGAAGACAATACTGAGGAATTTACATCTATTTTTATGTTTGTTAATATCTGCTGCATTAAAACCAAAATAATTTAAATCAATACCAGAGGGCTTGTGAGACACCAACAGCCATTTAAAGGGGGGCTATATATTAAGAAAGTTTGAAAAAAAAAACTGATATGAAAGACTCATAAATACTATCTGTATCTTATTTCTCTGAAACTTTAGTAATAAAAGTTTAATGAAAGTGGGAGTTTAATGCAAAATTTATATCTACTTTATAAATTACTCCAAAATCTTTTAAGATTCCCATTTACTCACATAACATTTCTACTTGCAAAAACTGATGATTAATTTGAACATATCTGCTTAACAAATACATACTGCTTTTATAAAAGAGGAACAAAGATACCAAGAATTGGATACTGACTTCCTTTTTGGTCCAGGGTACTTCAATTTCTGCTTGATCCTCTACAACTAAACAGGGTTACCAATAAATAACTTCTGATGATTTTAGTGAACCTTTTAATAATTAATGAACTAACTCCAAAGACAAATATCTTCCCTGTGCTGACAAATGGCAGCTGTTGTAGATGGGGACACTGCAGTGACAGGAGCAGTGACGGGAACAGAGGGAAACAGCCATGAGCTACTTCAGAATCCTAGGAAATTAGACAAGCACAGTTTGAAAAGTACACTAAACTCAGCTCCTGTGGAGTCTGCCAGTAAAACATCAATTAAAAGTCTTCCCTATTATATGAGTACTAAGAGGTTTAATCTTCTTGGTAACTATTACCGTAAGATATTAAAAGTGCTTCAGCCTGAAACGTAACAGATCAAGATGTTTTAAAAAGCAAACAGTTATTAATGACCGAACTCAAGTGTGTTTTGGAAATACAATTAACACATCCAAATAAGATTCATTCATTTATTTGACTAATATGAATTTGTGTACGCCCTATGGTGGTCGTTCATAATCTACCAATGATTATATAAATTACACGTTAATCTAAACATTTTCTAGCCATGCCAAAAATTCCACAAGATAGGCAGTTTTGAAATTTTAAACCTTATTGTGCTATGCATTAAAAATAAGGTATAATTTTGGAACTAACAGATTAGTCAAAGTCTGAGTCTGTTAAGAGCGATCTAAAGGTTGATGGCAGAGTGAGTTTTTATTTTGCTAAGGCCAGTATGTAACAGCAAGGCACTTAGGTCAGTAGTCCGTCGCCTTGTTAACCACTCAACAATGCTCTCCCCGCAACTCTCGTTTCACCTGCAAAACCACCCCATATGAAGTAAATATTATTCCTCTTTTGCAAATGAAAAAAAAGAGAGAAAAACCCCCAGAAAATTCTACCTATACAGTAGTGAGTGTTTCACACTGGCCACTAATAGGATTACACGATAAAAAAAATTCCAATTTGGGAACTGCTCAGTTAACCAATTTTAAACAGAAGTTAACCCATTTTTAAACAGAAGAACTTGTAAGAGTCTTTAGTATGCTAATATACGCCAAAAATTTCTAAGAGAAAGATACAATACGTACTTTCCAACTTTAAGATCAAATAATCCTTGTTGTGGGCAATAGGTGATAGACCAACGAGACACAAAATACTTAGGAAATGCTGCTTTTGTGGCTTCACAAAATTTGAAGAGTCATCAAAATTGGGAGATTAATCTTTTGACACTATCTTTAGAATATGTATCATTTAATACACATAGTAACATTGGTGAAAACAAGCATCAAACATTCTTTACAGGGTAGAAATCTAGTGACCTGCATACTGGGCAAGACTGCAGACTACAATATTCAAATTATATCTATGAAACAAAAGGGCAAAAATTGTTCTGTTGATTGACTGCATCTTCTGGACACAGAGACAGAGGCCATGGTAGAAGGAATAATTATCAGTGATCCACAAACGGCTGCTAATCGGAATGACTTGAGGGTGTTGATCTTAAAAAAAATTAACATGCCACAACGAAACCCTGATTCAGTAGGTTCAAATGTGGTCCCAGGTAATTTTAACAGAGGTAGGGTTAGCAGACATTGTCTGATAGGTGACGAGAGTTCAATAAATACTGTTGTTACTGTTGGAGAGATATATTCCACAAAAAGGTTTTGAGAAAAGAAAACCCCAAGGGACAGAATAGTGGCAACTACCAAAAAATGAGGAAAGCTGATTCAGTCTGTGGGATTTGCAGACGAGAGACACAGAGAGACGGGGGGAGGGGAGGGAGAGAGAGAGAGAGAGAGAGAGAGACCACCGCTCATGAGGACTCTGCATGGGCATGAGAAGGGCCATGGTTTTAATTAGTAGGAAGCCCAACACCATTTTATATATAAGAAAACTAAAGCTCTGAAGGTTCACGTTATTTGTCCAAGGTCATGCCACTATTAAATGGATTAAAATTTAGATCTTGCATTGGCCGGGCGTGGTGGTTCAAGCCTGTAATTCCAGCACTTCGGGAGGCCAAGGCGGGTGGATCACAAGGTCAGGAGTTCCAGACCAGCCTGGCCAAGATGGTGAAATCCCGTCTCTACTAAAAATACAAAAATTAGCTAGGCGCAGTAGTATGTGCCTGTATTCCCAGCTACTCGGGAGGCTGAGGCAGGAGAATCGCTTGAACCTGGGAGGCAGAGGCTGCAGTGAACTGAGATCGTGCCACTGCACTCTGCAGACTCTGTGTAAAAAAAAAAAAAAAAAAAAAAATTTAGATCTTGTTTCAAAATCCAATGCTCCCTCCAAATTTGGTCTAATGAAACAAATTCCTCTTAAAGTCTTATCTATGAGAAAGAAGCAAAAGGTCAAGCTAATCAGTGAAAACTAGTGGACACGCCAAATATATGAGTTAAGATTATCTGTATTTAATGGAAAGGAGGGAGTACTGGAAAGATACCTGAACGTGAAGCTTAAAGCTAGAGTTTTAATTCTGACTCTCACTGTATGTAGGACTTTAGGCAAAATGTCCAAATTACTTTAATTTCCTATTAGTTTGTTCACCTGAAAGAAGCCTGCACCTTGACATAAAAATCAAAAGAAATAATGCATTTGAAAACTATGTAAACTAGGTTGAGACTTTTGGTTCCAGCAATATGGCAAACTAGTTAGCATTGAAACTTCCTGCCACAAATATCTACAGCTGCTATTTAAATACAAAAATCCTTTTAGATGCCTGGCTGTATTAACTAAAAAGTAGGCAAAATCAATTAGATCCCAAACCGAAGAGAACTAAAACCCAGAGCAGTAAGCATGAAAGCTCCTTTGTGACTGTCCTGATGCAAACGGGAAGTGTGGATTTTAGTCTTGGTAATGCCTACATACAATGCAAATGTCCTTAGTTCAGTTTATCATTTCTCATGATCTAATTCCAACAAACAGCCCAACTGAAAACATATGAAGTTTTTCCTTCATTAATCACACAGATGTCACAACCTGCTTTGTGGTGTACTTTCAGTTTTTTGCTATTACAATTAACCTTGTGCGAGTCCCTGCAACGGAAAATCACAGTCAAGATGTTTACACAAGGTTTCACTCTTTGCTTTGTCCTAATATATGGAATTCGCATTTTAATAAATCACTCAAATCCCTGGAAATCTGTCTTGAATGCCTGCATAGCAATCTATCATAGTCTAGTTCTTGCTAGTCTCTTGAGACCCATTGCCTCCTTAGCTCCTAGAGGTTTAGTCAGGATGTCTCCTTACAGTTCCTCCAGGTCTTTCTCACCTCAGGAACTTTCAACATGTTATTTCTTTTTGTCTGGTACACTGTCCCCTTCTTTCAGTGAATACAGTCACCCCAAAATAAAAATATTTCATTACAACATTTTTCTTCACAGCACTCATTGCAATTTATAAACATATGTTTATTGGTATAATTTACTGAGTATCTATAAACACTATGAAAGCAAGGACATGTCTATTTTGTTTTCCATTTTATCTCTAGTATGTAGCACAGTATTCGCCCCGTAACAATATACAACTGAAAAAAACATTTTCTCGTTTAAACCTTAAGCAAACAAAATTAAGATTTTGATGACTGGAAAAGTTAAAAATTCATACATTATCTCTAACAAGCAATATACAGTTAGCTACCCTCTACAAAAATGGCGTATGAATTCTTTTTACTGCATAATCATACTCTTAAGATTTTTTTCTAGCTTAAAAACTATGTGATTCTAATATCACTTCATCAACCTGATAACGGTTATTATTCTGAACACCATGGATACACAGTAAAATTTCTGCATTCACAAATGAAACATTACAAATATTCAGGTATGGGCAAACAAAAGGGGTGGACCTGGTAGAGAAATGTTAACTGGCTGAACAAATGCTTTCTTAATAGACCCACCATATAAATAAAATATAATATAAAAAATGTTACACTGTTAACAGAATAATGCTGTCTCTGTTTAAAAACAAGAGTCAGGGTAATATTTCAATGTTAAATAGACTTGTGTACATGTGCTCAGGAAAGTAATGATATATATGGCCTTGAAGCCAAAAATTAGAGAAATTTTCAAACTGTTTATTATCTATTAAATAACGGTAACAACAATAATACTGTAAAATCCAGCAAAAGGAGGGGCCGGGTGTGGTGGCTCACGCCTGTAATCCCAGCACTTTGGGAGGCCGTGCGGGCAGACCACGAGCTCAGGAGATCAAGACCACCCTGGCTAACATGGTGAAATCCTGTCTCTATTAAAAACAGAAAAAAATTAGCCGGGTGTGGTGGTATGCACCTGTAGTCCCAGCTACTCAGATGGCTGAGACAGGAAAATGGCTTGAACCCAGGAGGCAGAGGTTGCAGTGAGCCGAGATCGTGCCACTGTACTCCAGCCTGGGCAACAGAGCGAGACTCCATCTTAAACAAACAAAAAAATCCAGCAAAAGGAGAAGGAAATTTCCACCAAGTTCTAAAACCTTAGAATGTAATATATGCCTATAATCCTGGAAGTAAAATACTACAGTATACCACATGCCAATGAATATTTTCTTGCCTGTAGAAACACACCTTTGATTCTCTAACAGAGGTCAATGTGAATATTAAATATACATTACAGCCAACTTTCCTTGAATGCTCCCATTTTGTATGTTATTTATTCATGTATATGCCTATATCACAGGTAAAAACAACGAATAGCCTACAGTTTAGACAGGTATGAACTTTGTATCACAGGTATAAACAATGAATAGCCTAGCTGCTAGACTACATTAACATTTAGCATCCCCTCTGGCCTACTGACCCGCGGTCCAATTATTATATAAACATTTAAAAGTTAGAAATAAAAGAAAAGATAAGAAATAAAGGCATAAAGGAAGAAGACAGAGTTTTAACTGGCATAAAAATTCAAAAGAAAGCTTTTCAGCCCTCCTTATCTCTTTTCCCATGAGAAAACCCTAAACACTGTGTGTACTCCTTTAGAAGACTCGGCAAGAAAGAAGCATAAGAAATTCAAAACAGAACATTAAAGGGAAGAAAGATAAAAGCAATCACAATACTTCATCTTGGAACCCTGAACTTTGATTCACAGAAGCAAAGAATTCAGGGTTTCGGCCGGGCGCGGTGGCTCAAGCCTGTAATCCCAGCACTTTGGGAGGCCGAGACGGGCGGATCACGAGGTCAGGAGATCGAGACCATCCTGGCGAACACGGTGAAACCCCGTCTCTACTAAAAAAATACAAAAAAACTAGCCGGGCGAGGTGGCGGGCGCCTGTAATCCCAGCCACTTGGGAGGCTGAGGCAGGAGAATGGCTTGAACCCGGGAGGCGGAGGTTGCAGTGAGCTGAGATCCGGCCACTGCACTCCAGCCTGGGCGACAGAGCGAGACTCCTTCTCAAAAAAAAAAAAAAAAAAAAAAAGAATTCAGGGTTTCATATCTACCCTCTGACAAAAAAAAAGCAGAAAAGAATATTAAGTAAATGTTTCTTAGGAAGTTTTGACATACATGCCCCACACATTACTAGTTTTCTCATTCTCTGGAATTCTAAATCATTTTTCCCTTAACAGTTTTGTAAAATATCAATTTGCTTTTCAAGTTTACACTGCTGTATGATCTATGGAAAATGCTTTTTATTAATCAAGTCAGCAAACAAGGAAGACCAGGCAAACAGCATATTTAAAAGAAGCTCTGGCCGGGCGTGGTGGCTCACGCCTGTAATCTCAGCACTTTGGGAGGCGGGCAGATCACCTGAGGTCAAGAGTTCGAGACCAGCCTGGCCAACATGGTGAAACTCCGTCTCTACTAAAAATATAAGAATTAGCTGGGCTTGGTGTAATCTCAGCTACTCAGGAGGCTGAGGCAGAAGAATCGCTTGAACCCGGAAGGCAGAGGTTGCAATGAGCCAAGATCGCGCCACTGCACTCTAGCCTGGGCTACAAGAGCAAGACTTTGTCTCAAAATAAATAAATAAAATAATCTAACAGAATAGAAGATTTTAAAAAAGAAGTCTTTTTCTAGATACCCTTGAGACAACAGTTGATAAAGGATAAAGAAAATGAACCTGGTTTTCTAACAGTTAAAACATGGGATGGAGAAACAAAACAGACCAAGGGTAGATAAGACAGAATTGGTATAAACCTTTAAGGGGTATTGGCGGCCAGAGTAGTCAGCATTTCATGATTTATTCAAACTCCTGAGACCATGACCTCTTCTTGTTTGCATTAAATGCATGCCTATTTCATTGCTGGTTGTAAAAAACATTTTACTCTTGTCAGTGGTAACAGAATCTGAGGCTGTTCCAGCAAACAAAATAGAATAAAGTATCAGTGTTTCACTCAAGTCTTGCAGTTGCTGTAAGTTAATAAGAAATAAGGTAGGCGTGGGCCAGGTGCGGTGGCTCACGCGCGTAATCCCAGCACTTTGGGAGGCCGAGGTCAAGAGTTCGAGACCAGCCTGACCAACATGGTGAAACCCCACCTCTACTAAAAATACAAAAATTAACTAGGTGTGGTGGCAGGTGCTTGCAGTCCCAGCTACTTGGGAGGCAGAGGCAGGAGAATCGCTTGAACCTGGGAGGCGGAGGTTGCAGTGAGCTGAGATTGTGCCATTGCACTCCAGCCTGGGCAACAGAGCGAGACTCTGTGTAAAAAAACAAAAGAGAGAGAGAGAGAAATAAGATAGGCACGGGTTGGGCACAATGGCTCATGGCTGTAATCCCAGCACTTTGGGAGGCAGAGGTAGGCAGATCACTTGAGGTCAGGAGTTTGAGACCAGCCTGGCCAACATGACAAAACCCTGCCTCTACCAAAAAATACAAAAATTAGCTGGGCATGGCGGTGTGTGCCTGTGGTCCCAGCTACTTGGGAGGCTAAGATGGGAGAAATGCTTGAACCCAGAAGTGAGTGCAGATCGCACCACTGCACTCCAGCTTGGGCAACAAAGCAGCTGACATCTGAGATATTTACAACATCTAAAGACTACTGAAATGGAATTTCACTATGAAAAAAATGTGACTTCTAATTCAACTTGATAACAGATAAACAATCAATTTCCCATACCACTGTTGCAGTAATTATTCTGTAAATGCTCTACTTAAAAACCTTCAACTACACACCTACGGTACAAACTCCTTATTATGCTACAACAGGCACTTCATGTTCTGGTCTCTTCCTACCATTACATTGATTTCCTCTGTAGAAGCCATATTTGCTTTCCTGGAATGTTACGTGAACATATATATAGCTTTATCTGTGGTACTTTGCTTGGTGTGCTCTTATCAACCTGGAGAACACCAGGCCTTTTCAGATCTGGCTTAATGATTCACCACTTTAAGAAGGCTTTCCTGGATCTCCAAGGGAGGACTGACACTTGTGTCTTATGTTCTATGCATAAAAGTGTCCTATCATTGATCTCGCTCTATAACCGTTATTGGTGTACATTTCTATGTATTCAGGTCCTTGAACAAGGACACTATATTTTATTCACATTTATATTCCCATTGCCTAACAATCTGGCACACAATACATGACCAAACAATACCAGCCAAATGAGGGAATGTTTACTGATGTGTGTATCTCACCAAATAACCAGAAGGATAATAGTATTCTACACAATACTATTCTATTAAATAGGTGAACATTTAGGGTACATATAAAATATATCTGGTCAATTAAAGAATGTGACAGAAACCATGTTTGAAACCAGAAATGGTAGAAGTTGTTTTAAAACATATCTTTCTGGATGCCTCTAAAACATTTACTCATTACACATTTCCCCTAGTTTCTCAGTGTTAGCTGGTGCATTTATATTCCCACTTCAGCAAAACATTTATTTCTAGGATGGATTAGGAAGTTATTGACATGAGTGATGAATCACCAAAAACTTACAAACATCTCTATGTTAAGAACAAAATAATGCATAATTACATAATATTTTCGCCAAAGAGAATGACTATGTAATCATAGATTTACTGACTTTCACTTCACTCTTCAGAGTGAGTTATGCCTGCCCCTCAGCACAGTCACACGAAACAGTTTTCAGTGAAAAAAAAAAAAAAAACCCTTCAAATTCAATCTTAAAATAGGCTATCTTAGCCATTTCAACTTAGAATATTTCTGCATTATTTTCAAAGCTCATGCTATTATGAAAAACTTTATGGTAAATAATGTTTTAAAATTAGAAGCTGAAGAGAACTAAGATTGCTAGTATATCAGGACTTAGCACCAGGAAACAGTGATTTCATGGTTTAATATTTCCCTCCATATCCTCCATGTCATCTGTAAAATAGTTACAAATATGTAGGAATTTTAGAAGGTTTGTTCTTTGCAAAATGCTTTGGGAGATAATACATTAACACTTGTTTTTTTCTTCTTAAAACTATTTCCTATCAGTAAAATTCTGAATTTCTTTTACGAGTTAACTGCTTTCTCTCATCACTTGGCCAAGAGAACAGGACTTACATGGATAACAAAATATATCCATTTGCATTCACACACATCTGAGAGGACGAGGATCTAGCTTATTTTTAATGACATCTAGGAAAGCAATCCTATAACCTATGTTCCACTTTGCTTCTAATCCCTTTGGTTCAGTGGCAAGTTTATTCTAGAGTAGCACTGTCCAATAGAAATTTCCATGATAGTGAAAATATTTTATATCTGCACTATGCAATATGGTAGCCACTAGCCTTATGTGGCTACTGAGCACTTGAAACGTGGTTGGCACGACTGAAGAACTTGATGCAGTTCCTGTCAAACTGGGCTTGGATTAGAAACATACTAGGCTGGTACCTCCTCCACCCAAAAGTCAGCCAATAGATTTGAAGGGACCCATCACCAAAGAAGATCTACCAGGAGTCTGCAAATGTTTTCTCTACAGGGCCAGAGAGTAAATGTTTTACGCCAAAATGTCTGTCAAGACTATTCAACTCTGCCACTGTGGTACAAAAACAGCCATAGAGGATACAGAGACGAATGCCTATTTCAATAAAACTTATTTATGAACAGTGAAATCAGAATTTCATATAATTATCATGTAACATGGAGTATTATTCTTTTAGATGTTTTCAACCATTTAAAATGTAAAAGCTATTCTCAGGGTGCAGGCCATACAAAAATAGGCTGTCAGGCCAAAACACCAGCCTGGTTTGCAAGCCTGAGATATACAAATGTCAGTAAGCACGTGAAGAGATGCTCAAGATGTCAGTCATCAAAGAAGTACAAACTAAAAACACAAGATCCTACTAGAATGGCAAAAGAATGACATACTAAATATTGGTGAAGTTATGAAATAACTCGAGGTACAGTCACTTTGGAAAATTGGCTGTTTCTTTAAAAATGTAAACATATACGGCAGGGCGCAGTGGCTCACACCTGTAATCCCAGAACTTTGGGAGGCCGAGGCAGGCGGATCACCAGGTCAGGAGATCGAGACCATCCTGGCTAACAAGGTGAAACCCCATCTCTACTAAAAAAATACAAACAATTAGCCGGGTGTGGTGGCGGGTGCCTATAGTCCCAGCTACTAGGGAGGCTGAGGCAGGAGAATGGTGTGAACCCAGGAGGCGGAGCTTGCAGTGAGCCGTGATCGCACCACTGCACTCCAGCCTGGGCAACTGAGTGAGACTCCATCTCAAAAAAAAAAAAAAGTAAATGTACACCATAGGACTCAGCCATTCTACTCCCACGTACTCAAGAAAAATAAAAATGTACATCCATACAGAGACTGGTATATGAATATTCACAGCACCTTTATTCACAATGACTAAAAACTGGGAACAACCTGAATGTCTCCCAAAGAGTGAATGGATACATCCACTGTGATATATTCATACAATGGAATACTTGTCAACAATGAAAAGTAACCAAGCACTCCTATTATGCAACAATGAGAATGAATCTCAGAGTCACCTTGCTGAGTGAAAGAAGTCAGAAAACAAGAGTACACAGTAAGTCCATTATATAAAATTCCAGAAAACGCAAACTAATTTATAGTGACAGAAAGCAGAACAGGGTTGTGTGGGGCTGAGAGCTGAGGGAGGGACAGACTGCAAAATGGAAATGTTCCATATTTCGATCCCAGAGTCACAGGTGTATGTATCTGTCAATTTGTACACTTTAAATGGATGCAGTTTACTGTACACATAAAATTTGAGTAAAAGGGAAAGATTTTATTCTACTGGCATCAGATTTACCCAAAAGTCATATTTTTATGAACCAAATATCCACTTTCGTGAGTGCTGTTTACATTAGAGGTGAGAGGTATGGGAGGAATAGATAAAAAGTTGGGTCAGCTGGGCGTGGTGGCTCACACCTGTCATCCCAGCACTTTGGGAGGCCAAGACGGGAGGATCACCTGAGGTCATGAGCTCAAGACCAGCTGGACCAACATGGAGAAACCCCATCTCTACTAAAAATACAAAATTAGCCGAGCGTGGTGGTGCATGCCTATAATCCCAGATACTCGGGAGGTTGAGGCAGGAGAATTGCTTGAACCCAGGAGGCAGAGGTTGTGGTGAGCCGAGATCACGCCACTGCACCCCAGCCTGGGCAACAAGAGCAAAACTCCATCTAAAAAAAAAAAGAAGCTGGTTTTTAAGTCTCACTCTATCAACGTTATCAATATTGACAGGAAATGTGCCTCTGGGAACCTCTAGGGTACATTAATAGTAACCTAAACCAAACAGCTCTGAATGGACATGTTTTAGGAATTATGTGAAATTAAAACTTCTTGCTCACAACATTCTGCTCTCCCTGTTTGGAGTGTGTCTAATTGCAGAATTTCAAGAAATAGTAAATAATCTTTTACATTACAACAAATTTTCATTTGTAACACCTGTGGGATAATGTTCTTATTTTATTTGAATTTTATTTTATTTTTTAAGACTTGGGGTCTTGCTATGTTACCCAGGCTGGACTTGAACTCCTGTAACCAAGTGATCCTCCCAGCTCAGCCTCCCCAGTAGCTGGGACTATAAGCATCTGTGCCCCTGCCTGGCTTATCCTTACATACTCCCTGTTGCTCAGGTTCAATTCGCCTAAAAACAATTTAATACTGGTTTTATGAAAGCCTGAAGAAAGTTGGTCAGTTTTGGAACATTATCAGTTCAAAATATTAAGACTAAGGAAAACAAGGTCACATTTTCCAGTCAGTTTTATTTAATCTTTAAAATTCTTGGGTATGCCCCAGGCTAGTTTTTCACAAGACCTCGCAGGGATCCTTAGATGGGTCAATGACAAGCTGAAGATAAAAATATCACCTACTGACACAAAACATTATATTCTAAATAATTTGTGGCTATATACTGGGTAAAATTTAGATTTTTTTTCAACTGAGTACAGATGTATAGATATGAGAAATATACATCGAGTTTCCCAGATCTTTTTCAAAGCAAACTTTATGTTACAGGTTCTTAGAGTTAAGTTACATTTCATTACTGATTTTAGATGTCATTTTGGAAGAGACAAATAAAGCACCGAAGTTCAGGAGTTAGTGGAGGTAAATGAGGTTAAAAAAAAAAAAAACAAGCTTTGAAATAATTTTTGCCAAATTCATGACATATGCTTTCAAAACTTTGCAAACAATTCTAAATAGAATTGGAAAAAATCCTAAGAAAACGCTTCATTTCCCTTTTCTAGCCTTAAATACACCCCTTTAAACCATAAATTGACTAAAACTTTAGGGCAAATGTCTAGCAAAACTCTCAATTCTTTCTGAGACTGCACACTTTAAATATCATTCTTATGCAAATACCAACGAGATTAGCATGTGTCCAACACAAGTTCGTATACTTAAAAGCTAAAAGGCCACCACAGCTATAACATTATGAAGTAGTATAACGGATATTTTAATAATCTGCTTGTTTTCAGAGGAACCTTATTTTCCAGAGAAAATTATTTTGATTTTTTTTTTTCATCTAACTAATGTTTTTCTAAGAGACGTTTAAAACCCAGGGGTTTTAAGTGAGAATCATTTCTCAGCCTACCGACATCAACATTTGACTAATAACGTTAATTTCTTGTCCCATAAGAAATATCTTTCACTGCTTATTGTCCAACCAAGAGACCTCTTTCGTTACTGTTTAGGGCATGAGAGAGCTCAATTTGTGAGAAGTGCTACAGATGACTAGATCTTACGGAAAAAAACTCTGGGAGTTTAAGAAATTGGGCATAAAGAAGAGCAAGAGATATTTAAGATAGATGAAATGGAAATGTTAGTTTGAGCATAAATATTTTAAGAAATTTTACAAACGTGTACATAAGAATTGAGAACACAGTGGTATATTGGGGACAGAATATAAGGATGACAACTGGAAATCCCATCTGGAATGCTTGAAGTACAAGGGACTTCACAGATCACTTAATCCAGGCTCAGAGACCAAATGAGTTTCCCAATTAAATGGCATAACACTATAAAAGGCTTAGCATGGTGCCTGGCATATAACAGACACTCAGTTAATATTGGTATCCCCCTTTCCCTACGCCCAACCAAGTCACACTCCAGTAAGTCTTATAATAACCACCACCACGAACATCAACTAAATCTTCCAACAGCGAGTTCTCCGGTCTTCCAGAGATACGAGGTCTTTCAATCAGCTTATTTCAAGGAAAATTCTATTACTATTATCTCTATACCGATGTTACAGTGCTGCAGTGAGCATTAAATGAGATCAATTAATGCTGGCATGAAGTTTCCAATTCTGCCTTCTCTTAAATACATCCTTCCCATTTTATGGCAGGAGTGTGTGTGCCCTTGTGTGCATGCACACATGTGTGAAGGGGTGACCAGCCGTTGAAACAAATATCAGAAATACTTAGGATCTAGGTTTTTACAACTGTCCTTCCTCCCCCAAGATTTTGATATGCCTCCCGAGTACCAATCCCATTCCATTGAGAATTTCCTAGTAATGAGTCACTATAAATGTTAGGAATGAATGTATTCCTCAGATGTATTGGAATGGGGGAAAAATATAATGGGGTAGTAACTGCCCCTCAATCAGGAACATGTCGACAAAACCAGTCTCATTACAAATTCACAACTCAATGACCAGGCTTGTTATGATGCTCAATTCAATGTAAGGCCCTGAAAGTAGAATATCACATCTTGTATTTCCTTCTATATGTCTGCACAGTAACAAAAATGGGATATTAGTAGATGCTTAAGTGGTCACCATTAACCATCCTCAAGAATTTAATTCAGTATTTAAAAATTCAGCTTGCATGTAACTCTCCAGGAACATCTATCGTGGTCCTGAACTAGATTTCAAATAAGTCAAAACAGAAATACTTGTGAATCAGTTTCTCAATAAAATGTTGTAAGCATTTTCATCTAAAAAGGCACCTATCTTTAAACTCTAACAAGTTCATGAATGGCCTAAAATTGTAGGTAAAATTTTGTGTAGGCACACTCTCCCCACCCCTACCAGAGCACTAACATAGCTTCCATCACATTCTGAAATAAATCCTCCCAAAGCTGTATAATCATTGCTCTGTACTGCTTCTCCCCCTGGCTTTGAAGCTAAAACTCTCAAGTTACTCAGCTTAAGTTCTAAAAGCAGATTTAAAACTCAAATGACAGGACAGTAGCTAGTGGTAGGGTGTGGGGGGCTACAGAGCTGTTGAGAGGGTATCAGGGGACTTCTGGGGCACCAATAATATTGACTTGATTTGGGTGCTGGTTTCCAAGGAGTATTCATTTTGTGAAAATTCATCAAGCTGAACACTTAGGATTTCTGTACCTGTCTGCAGGTATATATTTCAATAAAAAGTTTTTGAAACAAATAACAAGATGGGTCACTTATACACAGCATATATCATCGCAGAATTTAATGAAGTCCTTAAAAATGATGCACTAGGAGAGGCCCATTGGTAACGAACTGCAATCTCCAGACAACAGCTAGTGAGGAACTGAGGCCTGACCAGGCCCACTGTGAGCAAACCTGAAAGAAAATTCTCTATCCTCAAGTCAAACCCTGAGGTTGAATGCAGCCTGGAGCCCCAGCTAAGAGTTTGACTGCAAATGAGACCCCTAACCAAAACCATCTAGTTAAGCCACTCCCAGATTCCTAACCCTGAGAAAATGTGAGATGTTAGGTGTTTAAAAAAAAACACGCAGTTTCAAAACACTATCTTCCTTGAACATACTGAAGTGGGGAAAGTAGCCTCAGTAGTTTTACCTACAGACAGACATTAGCTTATTGGTTTAAACTGGCAACTTTCCCACCTTGAAAGGCTGTGGTACAATATTGCTTTCAAAACCCACCCAAGAAAAAAGAAAATACAGCTGGTGGTTATGAACATCAATTTCTCGGTCAAATGGAAGCTAATTTCTCTGTAGGACATATAACAGGGATCTTCCTGATACTTCTTTCTATACCTTCATCTAAATTAGAGATTCTTCCATCACTGTAGTGTATTTTTTTACATGTGTGTTAAGTGTTTGAATGATCCCACATGTACATATACATCTCTTAATTTTTCCCAAGGCTTTCAGAGGAAATATACTAAAGTCAGAGTAATCAAGTAAATATATATATATATATGTTTTAAATACAGACATTTCCAGTGTGAATGGAAGTGAAATAATGAAATAAAACATACACGTATTACTTGTATAAATCCACGAAAAAGGTGTATCAGGGTGGGAGTGGGTAATGGGACATAGTTATTGCTTATCACCCAACACAGATGTAGCATGTTTTGAAATCAATGTATTCTTTCTTTCTTTTTTTTTTTTTTTT
>NW_012114977.1:3114656-3118220 GCF_000951035.1 Colobus angolensis palliatus | reverse complement strand
TTCACGCCATTCTCCTGCCTCAGCCTCCCAAGTAGCTGGGACTACAGGCGCCCACAATCACGCCCTGCTAATTTTTTTGTATTTTTAGTAGAGACAGGGTTTCACTATGTTAGCCAGGATGGTCTCGATCTCCTGACCTCTTGATCTGCCTGCCTCGGCCTCCCAAAGTGCTGGGATTTGAAATCAATGTATTCTTTCTTGTATCTGTGTGTGTGCTCCTGAAGCCTGCCAAAAGAGCATCAGAATTGAACATTTCAGCAGTCTGGCTCCAGTGTCTTTCTCATTCTGAATCCTCTGCAGTGCCCAGCACAGAAAGGGCCTTGCACACACTAAGCATTCTGGTATTAGATGAACTGGAAAAAAGTTAGAAAAGTTATTGTTTTTCACATTTAAAATTCTCAAAAGTTATACAGAACTCCCTTCTCAAAATGGACTACCCATAGCACTTATCATTTCCTTGTGTATTGTTAAAATCTGAAAAAACAACCATCACTTTTGCTATAATCAGGCCGAATTTTTGCACCCAGCTAAAATTTAACCTGACAAGTTGTAATGATTCTTCGCAACTCCCTAGAGTTACACTGGCAGTCAATATTTAATGACTGTGCCTGGAATTTAAAACAAACTGTGACTACGCTGCAAATAGTACATTCTGCTAGTGTAGTCATAATGCAGAGCCCACTAAATAATACTTCAGGATTTGGGATAAGACCCAATACAACAACGTAGTGATTCCAACAAAATCCTAAGATCAGTCTTCATTTCCATTATTTATAGTATAGCTAATTCATATTAAATAGCATATTCGATATACAAATCATATTCTTTCCTTTTCCTCTCGAGCTCCCGAACACCAGCTAGCACTATTAAAACATCTGATCCTTCTTAATCTTTTTTATCACCACTGTTCGCTGAGCATTGTCTTCATCTCTTTGCAATAACTTGCCAGCTTTAGGTATGTTAAAAAAAACATGAAAGGAATGGCAACTAAAGATAATTAAACACAAAACATAAGTTTGATTTTTTTTCTCCCAGGCAAAGCTTTGTAACCACCCTCTCCTCAGGGTGAAAGTTAGATAAGGTTATCTGAGACCAAGAGTAAGAAACCCATCACATCGAGGAGCTGCTTAAGGGCACTCTCCTACAGACACTTCCCTATAACATCAACAGAGCTAAAAAGCAAACCAAATATTGTAATTTCCCCATTACTAAAGTTTTATAGCACTTAAAATCGTCCATAAAACACATATCCTTAGAAGAGAGATATCCAAGACATAAGCCTGAGAGAACCCGAGAATCATATGACACTCAGCCTCAATTATGAAAAAACTGCTCACCCTGGTGGTTCAGAAAAGCACTAGATATATAATGACTCGACTACTTAGTTCTACAAATGCAGCTCTCAAATAATCAGTCATGAATCTGTAACAGACACCTATATAAACTTCACGTTTGATCAGTGTTATGAGAAAAATATCCCTGCCACCCTCCCCACAATTCATTGCAGACAGGTCTTTAATGAATCCTTTAATTACTCATTCTACCTAGGGAAGGGTGTATCTTTTTCATAGGAAGGTTTTCTGCCACAATAAAGTACCACCTTAAAGTCTGTGAGTGCCCAATACTATTAACACTTACTGGTCTAACAAAGAAAAGCAGGATGTCCCATTCTCTCCAAAGAGAAAAAAATTCACTCACAAACTTACCCCGGTGATATGAAGACCACTAAGCACTAATTTAGACCAACAGATTGCAGCTCTTAAAAGTAAATAAAGGCTACAAATAAAACATTGACTAAGATGCTCCCCTTTGTTTTGAAAAGTTAATAAATTCTTACTTCCGTAGATTTCTGAGTGGTGAGTGGGAGAACAACATCTTACTAAAAATAAAACAGACCTTCCTTGGAGCGACAAATGCTGTGAAGATTGCTTTGATGCATCCTGACTTTCACAGGAACGACCACCTTTTCGCTTCAAAAATGTGGGAGATCACATTAAGAGATTTCTTTAGGGGAAGCAGCAAATAGCACGATGTATACTCATAAAAGTACTGACCCCCTCTGCATTCCAAAGCACGGTTCAGAAAGGCTATCTACTCAAAGCCTGTTCTAGAATGCTCATAGACACCCCCCATCCCCCAGTAAGGAAGTGCACTAGATCCAACATCCAAAGACTTTGGGGCACTTAGCTTTATCTTAAGCAAATCTCATTATCATTCTTGTGCTTTGGTTTTTGTTCCTTTAAATGACAGAAGTAATTCCTGCCTACTGAGTCTTGTAAGCTGCAAGAATTTTTAAAAATCACGTAAAACCTTTCACGCTTCTTAGAAATGGCTGCTATAAAACTCAAGGTGCTACACTATTATTATTATTATCATCATCTCCTTGTATCAAATTTTATTGCCACTTCTGAATTAAGCCAAGGTAGTGACTTTGAAACACAAATCCCGTGGTTTTCCATCTGTGGTTACGTTTCTTGCTATAATTCTGTCCTGACAACTTGTCCCGCACACTCCGAAGATCTACTTTACTGATCTCTGGCCCGAAAATTAAGTATTTTATTTAGTCCCTTTTTTACAAAGAAAGGGGCAGAAGTCACATCACTCCAGATTCTTGTAGACGTATTAAGAATGACATCATTCTTTTCACTTGAGGAATGATGCCATAGAGTATAAAGGCGACACTTCTTGCCCTCTAATCTTTCCTTCCCACAATACAAAACCTGTGCAGTTGGTTACCTAGAAAATTGGAAGGTTCCCCACAATGGACGTGCATCAATAACTGTCATAAAAATATCAGATCTGAGGCACGGACAGGAAAAACTTTATCTAGTTTGCAAGAAATTAAACCCTGCAGTCCTCCAGCTGCTACTGGGTTTGGTGTGGGCTGTCCCTTTCTAGGGCCTGTGCCTGTCTTTGAGGAGAGTGGCCTGGTCCCACAGCACGCTCGGGGCAGCTCTTGAGCCGGATCAAGACCCTCCCGAGCAACGTCTGCACCCAACCCTGCATCTCTCCTTTCAGACACACCCCCCTCCACCCAGTGTTTCATGGTAGGTGTGGGCGCTCAACTCCTTCACTGTGGCTAGGAGGACGCGAGGAGAGGCAGGCCGAGGCCTGAGCACCCATTTTGGAGGACCGGGGAGCTCGGCCCTCCGGGCTGTGCGATTTGGAGTGTCGGAGCGAAGGGCGCATCCGTGGGAGGGGGAAGGAGGCCGGGGTTGCTGGGGGGTCTCTCATATTCCAGGGCGTGAGAGGAAGGCGGCGGGAAAGACTCCGGAGAGCGAGGTTTATCAGCGCGAGGTTTCCTTTTTGTTATCTGTTGAGGGATGGCGGGCGTAATGGGGGCGTCCCCCTCAGGAGAGAGTCAGCAAGGGGGTCCCCTTCGCTTCACCGTGGGGCGGGGGGGGGGCCCCCGAGGACTTGACGGAGCCTCCCCTGGGCACTAAGACAGTGACTGACGAGCGTTGTGGGCTGCGCGCGCCGGGACGCCCGTTCCTGCTCCTGCAGCCCCGCGCGCAAGGCGTGGGACCGGGTGGGAGGGGACGGAGGAGGCCCCCGGCCCGGGAG
>NW_012114977.1:3112417-3114331 GCF_000951035.1 Colobus angolensis palliatus | reverse complement strand
GGGCTCGTCGCGCTACGCTCGTGGCGTAGCGCCGCTCAGCTGCGCAGGCCCCGCCGGCTCGGGCTGTGGTTGGAGAATGCGCAGCACCGCTGGGACGGCGTAAAGGCGCGGGCAACGTCAGCGGTACGGAGACGCCGGGTGGGAGGAAGGAGCGGGCCCCGGGAGCGCGAAGGAGGGGCGGCTGGGGGAACAAAGCTTTGTTTACATGGTTTTTAAAGGGGCCGCGCTCATTCCGGCTGGCGGGCGCTGGAGTGGGAGTTGGCGCTGCCTTCTGCTCGTCCGCGTGGTGAGGGCTCCCGGATGGGGGCCGGGATCTGTCGCCGCCCCGGGACTCCTGCACGCAGTGGCTTCCTCTCTTCCCAACCGTCTTCCGCCTTGTCTCGGCCCTGGACGTCTCCCACCCCCACCCCACCGTGCAGCTACGGTGACCCCACACCCGGGAGGAGTCTTCCGGGGCGCCCGCGCCCACACCCCACCTAGGCTACCTGCGAGATTCCTTATTTTCCAGTGCCCTCTTCTCAACGGGGGCCGATTCTGTGCTTGTGTCTGTCTAGCTTTCTGGGCCAGGGCCATTGCTCTCTGGTCTGGATTTTACCAGCAACCCCGGTGGTTGATCTCGTGTTTTTCATTTCTGTCCTTTCGTCCTTGATAAACATTGACGGAAATAACCACCGAATAGTGATGATCAAAACATACGAAGGCAAAGTTCTGTCCTCCCAAAGACATTGTTATCGTCACCAGTACTCTAGACTGCCTCTCGAGAGGGGTTAGATGCTGGAAGAGGCAGCGGGGCTGGTGGTTAGGACCCCTAGGCTCAGTCTTGTGGAGGTATGAGTGGGAAAGCCATCTCTCTGGGTCAGATAAGGTCAGCCCCTGCATGCTGAAGCCAATTCCAGTCTTCCTCACTAGGAATTATCTGTTAGATAATGCCGGTTCCTGTTTTCCATTGGATTCTACTGTGGCTTCCATTCAAGGCCCCCAGATTAGATCATGGCTGGATTCTGAGAGCACTGATTGTTTGAAGTTTGTATTTACAGGGGGCTACCATCATATGCAAACGATGGTGGTAGTGAATTACACACCCTTGGTGGATATAGTGGACCTGTGCTCAACATTCATTTCAACTTCCGTCCTCCTAGTTGAGATCTCGGCTTCCTGGTTTGCAGAGGTAGGGCACCTGGAAACTACATTACCCAAACTTCCTTGCAGCTAGGGTTCTGTATGCAAGTTAGGCTCTGCCAATTAGGCTGACTCAGAGATTTAAGAGGCAGAAGATTTAAGTGGCATAGCTTTTGACTGTTACTTCTAGCAAGCATAGAGCTTTTGAGATGTTGGGTTTTTGTTTTTCCCCAAAACCTCCCAGTGTCCAATCATTAGCTCTGAGAGTATAAAGAGGCAGGGTGGTAGGGTCAGTGGCTTTCTCAACCTGGCATTGGGCAATGATATATTCTCAGAGTCACAATTGCAATGGAAATTCTTTGGATTACCTACTGGACTTAATAGAGGCAACAGTTTCACAGTGGGCCAAGCCCAAATTTCTGTCCACCCTCCCATCTCCCACCCCCGTACCCCAATCTCCCTGTGTTTCTCCCTGTGTCTTCCCTTTCTCAGTAAATGGTACCACGATTCATCCAGTTGCTCCTAATAAACACTCAGGAGTTGATTCTTCAAGTCTTATCAGTCCCCAACATGCAAGTCACCTGCAAGTCCTGTTGAATCTGTATGTAATATATACCCATTGTGACCACTCCTCCATCCATCTCCACTGTTAACACCTTGGTCCAAGCCACCTACATTTCTCCTGTGCTCTGGTAATAGATTCCTAATTAGTTTCCCTACTTCCTGTCTTCCCCCTTGATAACCCATTTTCCATATAGCTGGCTGCAGAACATTCCTTTAATTAATTAATTAATT
>NW_012114977.1:3106215-3111292 GCF_000951035.1 Colobus angolensis palliatus | reverse complement strand
GACAGAGTGAGACTCCATCTCAAAAAATGAATAAAAATAGATTTTAAAAATTGTTGAATGTATTAACTTCTTTATGTCTCATTCTAGGGTGCATGTGGGTTTCATATGAAGACAAAGCATTCTAAATATTATGTCACTGTTAGGTAACATGTTATGTTATGTTATGTTATGTTATATTATGTTATAGGCCCTTCCTCTCAGCAGGTTTCTAGAACTGGGTTCTCTCTTAGCACTGAGGAAAGTGATAAACTTAATGGAGAAAGGGTGGGGGCTACAAATGAAGCTCAAGAGATTGGCATTGTCCCCCTTCCACCCCCCACAGTCAGGGACCACTGGGGGTGGAAGGGCCAGGGATGGGATCCTTCAGAATACACGCTCACTGATTTCTTCGCTTGGTCCTTCACCTGTCTCAGGCCCATGTCAGTTCTCTGCCCATCCTATATGTACTTATCCTATTGTGTGCCCAGAGCTACCCCTTAGCTAGCTTCCCTACCTCCACATCATTTGAGGGTTACCTAATCCCCAAGCCTGCCCAAGGAGTCAGACAAAGTCTCCTCTTCTTCCTTTGTTGCCCCAAAGACAAGGTCCCAAGCCCTCTTATGTTAGGATTGGGTTGCTAATCACTGCAGCAGAATAGTTAACAGAAAGTTCTTGGAGCTGTGGTTCCTGACTCCTGCTGAGAGAAACCATTGTGAAGGGCAGGATCCCAGTGGTTTAGAATGAGCCACAGGTGGGGTTTGGAGTACCTCTTCCTTTCCCATAAAAACAAAGAGAAGCCAAGAGGCACCCTAAACTCCTTTACAGTGCTTTTTCTACACATCATTGGTGACTGCGGACCCTAAGGGCCTCTCATTCTCCGTGCTTCTGCTGTGTCTTGGAGCAATGTCTCTGGGTTCCTCCTTACAGGGTTTCCCCATGGCTAGGAAGAAGGTACTGGGGTGAGTGTTTCTACATCAGGGTCGACACAAATCCTGCTAGGGACAGTTGAAGGGGCCTAGAAGGATTGCAAGGGTATTACTCTGCCGCCCTGTGTTCTGCAGACAATGGCTACTGGAGAACTCCTCCAGCTTCCATAAGCAACAGATGACTTGGGAGTGTCTGGGTTGCCTGGGGTTCAGGCCTCCGGTTTTAAACAGCTTTCAAGTAATCTGGTAAACTCGGGTGCCCCCCTGTGGTTCTGAGTGGAACGTGTCCGTTTTACCTTCAGGGAAGGCGAGCAGGGTAGCAGGCGACATCCTCTGTCACCTTGCTACTCAGTGTGGTTTGGCCCACCCGCCACCAGCAGGATCTCAGGGCTCATTCCAGACCTGCTTTATTGGAATCTACTCTGAACAAGATCTACATGTTACAGTTTGGAAGGCACTGCTCTGGCAGCCCCCAGGATGGCCCTAAAGCCCTCCTCTTCTCACTCACTGAGCCAAAGACCATGCAGCTCCCAGGCAGAGTTGACTCTCCCTAAGGACTAAAGAGGAAGATTAGGCCACATCCCATTTCGATACCCCTAACCACTTCCCAAGGTGTGCTTTTCCCAAAGCAGTATCCTTGGTTCTCCCTGGAGCTTTGGATCAACGTCTTCAAACCCAGGCATCAGGGCTGAGGGCAGTCCGCTTGAAGTGACTCAGCCCTGTCCTCACCGAGCTCATGACATTCATTTTTTCAAGCTGATTTGGTCCAGTCCATGGCAAGTACAGCAGAAGGCCTGAGCTGTGCACACCACAGTGCTGCTTGCTCCTTGCCAGGGTAACTGAACCCCTGTTGTAGAGGAAACGGGCCTGTTTATATAAGCACCTGTTACGGGATTAACCCCAAGAGTGCTGGTCTGAGTCTCAAGTTTTTTCCAACACTTCTGCACTGTGCCTCCATACAGATTGCTTCTCTAAACCATCTGGCTTTAAGTTAAACTTCTCTGAGCAGCTTGGATTTCTCCACAGCAATGGATCTTTGTGCATGGATCTAGATTCCATTTAGGGGCCCTGCAAAATGTCGAATTACAGATCAGAAGCCCTGGTCTCTACTTCTTCCTCTGTCCACAACTACCTCTGTGACCTCAGGCAAGTTGCAAATAAATGTGTTCACACCCGCCCTGCCTTTGTCAAGGGACAGTGTGGCTGATGAAAAGTGTGTGCCTAGAAGCTTTGTGAGCTGCAGAGCACTTTCGGTAACTATGAAGCATTTTCAAAATGTATATGAAAGTGATTGCTATTGAAACTTAAGATAATTTGCAGATGAAACCTAAGTATCTTTCTAATGCTCAGGAATGCTTGAAAGAAGGCAAAAATCCAATAGTTGAGATGTACTTGGGGAGTCAGTCCCTTCTCCTGATCTCCATCCAGAGGGGATGATTATGTTTCTAGAATCTTTACAGGGTTGGTGTGAGTGTGTGTTGTTGGCAGGCGGGGAGTGGTCCCATGTAGTTAAACGGTTGCCTCTCTCTCTGTCTCTCTCTCTCTCTCTGTGTGTATGTGAAAGTGGTATCTGGCTAGGCCCACATGAGCTGTCTTACATGTCTCTCCGTGCAAAACCATGTGTACGGTTCTAGCTGTTAAGAGTTGAGAGGGCTGGGTTCTGGTTTGGTGGCCTCAAATAAATTCCTCAGACTTTCCAAGCCTCAGGTAACTTAGTGGTTTGTCCCTTCCAACTTGTGTACAGCTTAAGGTGGGGCCCTTCTGCTACTGATTTCACTGTCTAGTTTGGTTTCTGGGTCTCTTTTCCAGCGGGTCAGCCACTCTTTGCTGGTGCCTCCCTGTGCCAACTTCTGTACCTGAATTATTGCTCACTGAAGAGCTGGCATTTGGCTTTTTGGAAATTGTCTCTAACTCACTGAAAATGCAGGAAGCTTGAGTATAAAACTCACTCAGAAAAAAAAAAAAACACATACTCAGAAGAAACCACAGGGCCTATCGGCCTGTCGTCATCGAGCAGACTAGAATAGTGTAGAAAACCCTAGGCAGAGAGGAAATGAACTTCAGAGAAGGGGAACACACGGCTGAGAAGAGAGAGGCAAGGGCAGGAGAGAAGGAGATTGCTGAAGCCTGGGGCCCCGAGATGGTCAGAGGATGGGAGACGGGGCAGTGAAACAAGGCTTCCTGTATCTTCAGCAGCAACAGACGTTTGGAAAGGTAGGAGTGAGGCTGGGCTGGGGTTGGACAGGAGGCCTGGGGGGCTGCTAGAATTCCTGGGGTGGAGAGGGAGTTTCATACTCAAAACCCTTATAGGTCTGACTGTGCAGCCACCAAGTTAGACCCAGAGCTCAACTTTGGGAGGTCTCTTTTCCTACCAGACTCTGTCTCCTGAACCAGGCTCCAACCAGGTCCCAAACTGTGCTCTTTACTGAGGGCTGTTTGCCCTGGGTGGGGGTAGGGGCTGTGCTGGCTTCATCTCTTGCCTCTTTTGCTCTCTTGCTCTGTGTTGACTTCACGGGACACCTTGAAAGGGAATGGAAGGGGCAGCTGGAGGGATAGTTTAGGATGACAGTAGAGGTTCCTTCCCCACCCCAGTGGGGTTCATGTGGCTGGTATTCAGCTTGGGCTGGGGCCTCTGGGGACCTGGACCCCAGCCTGCTGTCCATCCTCTTTCTCCTTCCCTGGCCTCCTTGAACCAGGAAGTCCTCGTCCCCCAACCAACACTGGGGGGAACACCTGTCTCTCTCTCATGGCCCAACCTATCAAGCAGTGAGGCAGCAAGGTTCAGGAGGGTGGAGAGAAGTTCCTGGAGAACAGGGCTGCCCTCAGGATTTTGTACAGCAGGAAAATAAGTCGTCAGCCCGGGTCACATGCCGCCCTCCTCACTCCCTCCTCTGGGCCTCGGCCACTGCCCCGCTTTCCTCTCCGGGACCGGAGTCCGCTGCGATGGGCCTGTTTGGCCTTCTTGCAGCCTGCTTTGGGCTCATCCCTGTGTTGCTTTCTGCCTGGGCAGTCTCTGCTCCTGATCGTGGCCCTCTTTCTCCGGGCTGGCTGCTGATCTCCGATTTTCTAGTTCCTGCAGTCACTGTCCTCTTTTCTGCCTCCCTGGGTCTCCTGTGATCTTCACCTCTCTCTCCCCATCTCCAAGTGGCTGCCCCAGTCCCCCTTCCATGGTTCCTCTTCTCCCCTTGGCTCACCATTTGCCATCTCTGGGTGGCTCCCTCCCGCCCCCGCTTCCCATGCCTCTGGCACAGAAATGGCGCCGCTTCGGGGCCTCACTGTATGGAGAATCGGACTGCGCCTTGGCCCGGCTGGAGCTGCAGGAGGGCCCGGAGAAGCCACGTCGGGGTGAGACTGCCCGGAAGGTCATCCGCCTCAGTGACTGCCTGCGGGTGGCCGAGGCCGGCGGAGAGGCCAGCAGCCCCCGGGACACCAGTGCCTTCTTCCTGGAGACCAAGGAGCGCCTGTACCTACTGGCGGCCCCCGCTGCGGAGCGCGGCGACTGGGTGCAGGCCATCTGCCTCCTGGCCTTCCCCGTGAGTCGCCCGGGGTGCCGAAAGGGCGACGGGGCGTGCAGGCCAAGGGTGTTAGATGCTTCCTGTGGGCAAGTGTTAGAGGAGTCAAGGTCAGGGTAATGGGGTGCTTCCTCGATGGCGGGGACCCGAACCCAGTGTGCAGACAAAGCCAGCAGGCTGAGGTGGCCTGAAAGAAGGCCTGGGCCAGAGGGCGGCCTGGTCGGGGAAGGTGGTGAGACCTGGGGCCTCCTCCCTAGGGGCAGAGGAAGGAGCTCTCGGGGCCAGAGGGAAAGCAGAGCCGGCCCTGCATGGAGGAAAATGAATTGTACAGCAGTGCAGCCACAGGTGAGGGGGCGGGGACTGCCCTGCTCTCCCCCGGGGGCTCTCCCCAGGGTGAGGTGGAGAGGAGGTGTGGGCTGGCTAGCTGCTGGCCCGGAGTCTTCCTGCCTTGTGGTTACTCCCAGCCTGGGCCAGCCCCCTTATCGGCCTCTCCTTTCCGCTTCTGGGTGCAGCCCAACCTCGGGGATCCTGCCCTGCCTTGAGTCTCTCCCTGGGTTCACCTCATCTTACCTAGGGCCTGCTGGTGGGAGAGGGGAAGGCTGGGGGCCCAGGTGAGGGTGCTGCTTTTTTCTTTTTTTAAGACGGAGTTTTGCTCTTGTC
>NW_012114977.1:3098514-3104985 GCF_000951035.1 Colobus angolensis palliatus | reverse complement strand
TACTCGGGAGGCTGAGGCAGGAGAATCACTTGAACCCGGGAGGCGGAGGTTGCAGTGAGCTGAGATCGTGCCACTGCACTCTAGCCTGGAGACAGAGTGAGACTCTGTCTCAAAAAAAAAGCATCCTTGTTCTGTGGCCTGGCCGATAACCTCCTTTCTCCTTGGCCCAGGTAACCTTTTCCTTTGAGGCAGGCCGGCGCTGCGTTTCTGGAGAGGGCAACTTTGAGTTCGAAACCCGGCAAGGCAATGAGATCTTCTTGGCCCTGGAAGAGGCCATCTCTGCCCAGAAGAATGCTGCACCCGCTACACTGCAACCCCAGCCAGCCACAATCCCCGCCTCGCTGCCCCGGCCTGAGAGCCCCTACTCCCGGCCCCATGACTCACTGCCGCCGCCTTCACCCACCACACCGGTGCCTGCTCCACGGCCTCGGGGCCCGGAGGGGGAGTATGCCGTGCCCTTTGATGCGGTGGCCCGTTCCTTGGGGAAGAACTTCAGGGGCATCTTGGCAGTGCCTCCTCAGCTCCCGGCCGACCCTCTGTACGACAGCATCGAGGAGCCCCCTCCTCCTCGGCACGACCACATATACGATGAGCCCGAGGGAGTGGCTGCCCTGTCCCTGTATGACAGCCTGCAGGAGCCCCGGGGTGAGGCATGGAGGAGGCAGGCAACAGCTGACAGGGACCCTGGTGGCCTCCAGCATGTCCACCCAGCCGGGCAGGATTTCTCTGCCTCTGGCTGGCAGCCAGGAACTGAGTATGACAATGTTGTACTTAAGAAAGGCCCGAAGTAACAGAGGCAGCAGAGGGATGGTCCACCGCCCCCTGGCTTCTGCTGGTGACTCCTCCTGACCACTGCATCAGAAGAACCTCCTCTGCCCCTTCTGGAGCCCGAGGCCTGGCCTGCCTTCGTTGGGGCTGATAAATTGCCTCTCCCAGGGCCTGCTGGGTGAGTCACCATCCCAAAGCAGGAAGGGTGCCCTGGAGAGAACCACCCTCCTCCTACTCTTTTTCCACTTCCTCCTCTTTCTTTCCCCAGCTGAGGGGGAAACTGGGGCATTTAGGGCAGAGGGCAAAGGATGTCAGCAATTGCCTGGGCTGCTTGGCTATGCAAGCCTCCTGCCTGCTCATGGCCACTTCAGGGACAGCCCGGGCCCAGGCACCCAGGTGGATGGTGGCAGCTTCCTGTACCTTTCAGATTTCTCGGTGGCATTAAAGCATTTTTGGAACATTTTTGTGTGGCATGAATGCTGTGTGAGAGAAGGCTCCAGCTGACCACCCTTGATCACATCCTCTACCAGCTGCAAGGTCCCCCTGGGGCCTAGGCTGGGCCCCAAGCATCTACTCACAGAGGCCCGTAGAAGTCAGGGCACCCTGGGAATAGTGTTCAAGCATGTCTCCCTTTTGCTGGGATAAGGTCAATGTCAGAAAAATGGTGGGGGAAGCACTGAGGAGCGGGGGGAAAGCCGAACTGCAAGGAAGGAAATAATTGGATTGATGGAGCCTCTTACGCACCAGGAGTGGGAGTCATCAGCTGTGTGGTCCTGGGCCCTTTCCCTTCCCTGAGATTTGTGCACATCTTTGTAAAATGAGGAGGTTGCACCATGTGGACAAGGAGGAGCCTTCCAGCTCTGTGATTCTCACTGGCCCTGGGTTCCCAGGCCCCCGTACACCATTTCCTCGCAGCTCAGCCTGTGTCCTGGTGCTTGCTCCTCTTATCAAAACCTGCTTTCCTGGCAGGGTGTGTCCATGGACTTCAGCTATCAACCCAGTCCGCCGAGAGCACAGGCACTGTTTGTGAGAGGCTGTAGACTGCCTGGCCTGTGAGAGGCACACTGCCCAGGAGGGGATAAGATGAGCCAAGGCACAGGTGTCTGTCACAGAGTGGGTGTGAGTGCCACAAGGGGCCAGACAGGGCCATGAGTGCCAGAGACATAACTATTTGTTGGGAGCGCAAAAAGACTTCGTATCAAAGGTACCATGTAAGGTGGACATTTACGGGTGGGAAGGAGTTCCTTGGAGATTAAGGGAGTGTGAAGGAGCATCTTGGTTAGGAATGGGAGTATGGGTGAAACCATGGGGAGGTATGGATGTGTCACGTTCAGGATGGAGTTCTATGCTCAGAGTGCAGGGAAGGTGAGACAGTCTTGTTGGGAAGGCAGATTCTGACTGTATTAAGGGGAATTTGTACCTAATTAAAGGGAAAGGTGGAATGACTAAGGGCTTTTAAACAAGGAGTCCCATAAAAGCTGAGCTTTAGGGCAATAACCCAATAGCCCTGTGGAGGATGGACTTGGGGTGGGAGGGGGTAGGTTGGGGCTGAATTGAAAAGGGGAAATCTGCCAGGCACGGTGACTTACACCTGTAATCCCAGCACTTTGGGAGGCCAAGGAGGGTGGATCACGAGGTCAGGAGTTCGAGACCAGCCTGACCAAGATGGTGAAACCCCATCTCTACTAAAAATATAAAAATTAGCTGGGCATGGTGGCGGGCACGTGTAATCCCAGCTACTCGGGAGGCTGAGGCAGGAGAATTGCTTGCAGTGAGCTGAGATCGCGCCACTGCATTCTAGTCTGGGCAACAGGGCAGGATTCTGTCTAAAAAAAAAAAAAAAGAAAAGAAAAGAAAAAGAAAAGGGGAAATTCATCTGGGCACCGTGGCTCACACTTGTGATCCCAGCGACTTGGGAAGCCAAAGTGGGAGGATCACTTGAGCCCAGGAATTCGAAACCAACCTGGGCAACATAGTGATGAGACCCGTCTCTATAAAAACAAACAAACCAACAAACAAACTTAGCCAGGTGTCATGGTGCACACTTGTAGTCCCAGCTACTTGGGAGGCTGAGGCTGGAGAATCATTTAGCCTCTGCAACAGAGCAAGATCCTGGCTCAAGAAAAGTGGGAAAGGGAGAAATTCAGAAAGGACTGGATTCAAAAGATGGTATAGAGCTAGCACCTGTGGATCATGGACTCCTAGTGGATGTGGAACACAGAGAAACAGGGTTTCTAGAGAGACTCGGGTTTGTTTGTTTGTTTTTTTTCCTCCTGAGATAGAATCTCGCTCTGTCGCCCAGGCTGGACTATAGTGGTGCGATCTTGGCTCACTGAAATCTCAGCGTCCTGGGTTCAGCGATTCTCCCCCTTCAGCCTCCCAAGTAGCTGGGACTGCAGGTGTGCACCACCACACCTGGCTAATTTTTTGTATTTTTAGTAGAGACAGGGTTCCATCATGTTGGCCAGGCTGATCTCCTGACCTCAGGTAATCTGCCTGCTTCAGCCTCCCAAGGTTCTGGGATTACAGGTGTGAGCCACCACACCAGGTTAAATTTTGTATTTTTTTAAGTAGAGACATGATTTCACCATGTTGGCCAGGCTGGTCTCAAATTCCTGACCTCAAGTGATCTGCCCACCTTGCCTCCCAAAGTGCTGGAATTACAGACGTGAGCCATCGTGCCCAACCTGAGACTCAGGATTTGAGAACAAGATGAACTTAGTTTCTGATACATTGAGATGGAGATGGCTGGTATTGATCCGGCAAGACGAGTCCTGAAACTGGACAGAAGAGCTAGCGCTTAGGAGGGAGAGGGGCATAGACATAGGCATAGACGTCGACCTCCCACGTGTGCTGTGACCTCTGTTTCTCCTCTCACTGTGGCCTTTTCCCTTGTTGAAGGAACTTGAGCAATGGTTCAGCTGCCTGGAGAGAGCCAGTGGGGGCCTTCCTGTCTATGCGGAAGGTGCCCCCTGGCACCCTCCCTTCCCAGCCTCAGGATCACTGAAGGCTAGAAGGCCCCACTTCCAAGGATTTTACTCTTCCCCTCTTCAGGCCAGCTGTGGGAGTTGGGTGTTCTCATTGGCAAGGTAGCCAAGTTTCCGATTTCCTAAGGTGGCATTTGAAGTGGCTGTCCCGGCTTAGCCCGGCAGGGGGCGGTGTTAACCTGTAGAAAAGGCCACTGGGGGCTTCACCACCACCAGGCTTAGGGGCTTGGCCCTGAAGGAAGGCATTTACTACCCGAAGGGCTTGGGGATAATTTGAGGAATCTGCATGTCAGAGCTTGTCCCTTCAGAGCCTCAGAATCCTACTCCCAGATGTGTGGACCCTGCCTTCAAGAAGTTCGGGGTCCTAAGCTGGACATCGCCCTTTTGTCCCCTCTTGTCACTTTTCAGATCTAGGGACTTGGGTTCTTCCATTCTGATGCTCTCTGTGCCATGCAAGGGGAAGTGGTTGATTGGGGCTCTTGGGAAAGGTGGGGTGAGGGCTGGAGGGGCAGGGGAAGTAGTGTTTGGGGAAGTTGGGAGGAGTAATGAAAGTCCTTAAGACAGTTGTTGAGAAAATGCTGATCATGCCATCAGGGTCGCTCTCAGAAGATTTGATCCAAGGGGTGTGCCACCCTCCAGAGAATGGTGTCAGTGCCACTACAACCAACCTCAGCGGCACCACGGTCATCTGCAACATATACCTTCCTCCATTCAACAAATGCCATGGGCCAGGCACAGTGGCTCATGCCTGTAATTTCAGCACTTTGGGAGGCCAAGGTGGGAGGATCACTTGAGCCCAGGAGTTTGAAACCTGTCTGGACAGCATAGGGAAACTCTATCTCTAAGAAAAATTAAAAATTAGCTGAGTTTGGTGGTGCTTGTTTGTAGCCCCAGCTACTCGGGAGGTTGAGGTGGGAGGATTGCTTGAGCCCTGGAGGTTGAGGCTATAGTGAGCTGTGATTGAGCCACTGCACAGCAGCCTGGGGGACAGAGTGAGACCCTGTCTCAAAAACAAAAACAACAAGAAAGCAAATGCCATGGAGCATCTCTCATGGACCAGCCCTGCCTAGGAGCTGGGGAGCAGCACAAACCCACCCCACCCTCGAGGGGCCTGCAGTGTGGAGTGGGCAGGCACATGTTCACTGAACACAGGAATGAAGGAGCTTGCCTGAGGGATCACCTTCCTCAAACAGACACACGGCAGTGAGGCCGGCTTGGAGGGTTCTTTTCTTTTTCTCTTTTTTTTTTGAGATGGAATTTTGCTCTTGTAGCCCAAGCTGGAGTACAACAGCAAGATCTCGGCTCACTGCAACCTCCACATCCCGGGTTCAGGCAATTCTCCTGCCTCTGCCTCCCGGGTAGCTGGGATTACAGGCACCTGCCACCACACCTGGCTAATTTTTTATGTTTTTAGTAGAGACGGAGTTTCACCATGTTGGCCAGGCTGGGCTCGAACCCCTGACCTCAGGTGATCCACCTGCCTTGGCCCCCCAAAGTGCTGGGATTACAGGTGTGAGCCACCGCACCGGGCCTCCTTGGAGGGTTTCTATGCCACCAGGATGCCCAGGGGCAAATTCATATGTAAGGAAACAGCTGCCCTCAAAGGGGACAGGGCAATGTCACAGCAAGTGATTGATCTACCCAGAAGGGCCTCTTGAAGGCTCCAGGGTTCAAAGTCAGACAGCTGTTGACACAGTGAGGTTTGCTGTCACCAGGATTCTTATAAACTGGTTTCATTTGCTAGTTATTATGCAGAGGTGACATCGGGGCAGGTAAGGATGGCTGCATGACTGGCATCTAGCATAGAGATGTGCACACACAGCACACATCATTCTTCCCGTTCCTTTTCTTCTCTGCTTCTCTTGCCTCACCTTGGATTTTCTTTCTCCAAAGCATAGAAGTGGTGTGTATGTGTGTGTGTGTGTGCGCGCACATGTGTGTGTGTGTATGTGTGTTGGCCTGTGGTCCATGGTGTAAGCCTGTGACAGTGGGGGTGGCCAGGTCATCCCCCCACTTCCCATCCCATGAGTTCTCTCCCTGGTGCTTCAGAATCTACAAAGACCCAGCTCCTTGGCGCTCTCTGCTCCTGCAGGCTCCTCCCTGACGACTCCACTCAAGTTGTTGCTGTCACTGCCTTTCAGCCGTGATGCTAACCAGCCTCCTGCCTCCTGCCTCATGGGTGCTGACTCAATTAGCCAAGGTGCCCACTGCCTGCAAGGGCCATTTATAAAACCAGTTGGGGTGGCTGGAGACCTCAGGCAGGGCAGAGCTGGGGAGTAAGTGCGGCAGGTCGGTGAGCTGTAAGGAGGAGGGAGAGGAGCCAGAGGAGCTGGGAGGGGGTATCTGATCTGATTAGGCCTCAAGCTGGCTTCCCCATGGCAGGAGGCTGTTCATCATTGCTCTGCTCCCATCTTCAGCTCCCGGGCAGGTCCAATGCTGGCCAGCATGAAGCAGAACCCATCAATCTCCAGGCTCTGGCCAGACCTGCTTCTCTTCTCCTTTGCTTCCCTGCAACCTCTGGAACCCTCTGCTTTTTCTTTCTTCTTGTTTTCTTTTTTTTGAGATGGAGTTTTGCTCCTGTTGGCCAGGCTGGAGTGCAATGGCATGATCTTGGCTCACCGCAACCTCCTCCTCCTGGGTTCAAGTGATTCCCCTGCCTCAGCCTCCTGAGTAGCTGGGATTACAGGCATACACCACCATGCTTGGCTAATTTTGT
>NW_012114977.1:3096028-3098214 GCF_000951035.1 Colobus angolensis palliatus | reverse complement strand
TTTTTTTTATTATTATTTTTTGTAGAGATGGGGTTTTTCCGTGTTGCCCAAGCTGGTCTCAAACTCCTGAGCTCAAGCAATTCGCCAGCTTCAGCCTCCCAAAGTGCTGGGATTACAGGTGTGAGGCACCATACCTGGTCAGAAGCCTCTTCTTGACTCTAGCTCCTGGATCTCTGGGCCAGAGACGGCTGGTCGGGGGCAGAGTAGGGGAACAGACTGGGGAGCACTGGGTTCTGACAGACTTGTGAGGGAGATGGGGTCCCAGTGCTCGGCTAAGTAATTCGGGGACCTGTATCCAGGGCGGAGTTGGCCTTGTGCGTGCAGGTGTTTGACTGGGGAGGGGTGGGTGGGGTGGAGTGAGAGGTGTGCCGGAGGGGGCACCAGCATTTAGGATGATAAGAATGTTCTTGAGTTCATACAGCACTCTCTGTTTCCAAACTGCTTTGGGGGCAGTTGAGTGTGGACTGTTAAGCACACAGACCATAGCCTGACTATCTGGGTCCAAAATCTGCTTCTGCAACTTGCTAGCTGTGTCTCTGGGCAGCTGCATCTGTTTCCACATATGAAAAATGAAGATGATGATAATATGTGTCTTAGAGGCTTGTGGTGAGGACGAAATGAGTGAATAAATGCCCAGCTCGGAGAACAGTGCCTGCCACACACAGAGCTCCAGGATTATCCATGATCTCATTTCACCTTCAACAGCTCTGCCAGGTGTCCGCAAGGCAAGACATCTCTGTCTTACCAACAAGGCAATGGAGGCATAGAGAAGCAGAGACCTCCTTGTCTTTGGAGGGTGAACTGAGGCTTTGCAGATAGAAGGACTTGGTTGGGAAGGAGCTAGTCTTTTGATAAGAAAGCACAAAAGCGGAAGAGTGTTTCAGGAGAGGTGAAGAGAACAGCATGAATGGCCTTTCAGCTGCTGGAGAGGGGGGTTTTAGCGGGGGCGAATTTGCACACCAGGGCAGAGCAATGCTCAAGTGGCCTATTATGCCCAGAAATGGGAGAGCCAGGAAGGGAAGATGCTTCACAGACTAGAAGACCTTTGGCTTCAGGCAAGGCTGAAGAACAGGCAGCCACGGCAGGGGCTTTCCTCCTTTCATCTGAGCTGCCACATCCACTCACCGCACAGCAGGCGGCTCATCGGGGTGCAGAGGCAGGCTTCTTGCTGGGCAGGAGCACCTGGTTCATTTGACAGGGCTCACCAACTGATGTGATCAATACAGACCCCCGCAGCCACTGCCCTGCAGCCAGCCAGAGGAGCTCTGGGAACAGTAACCCTTCTGAGAGGAGGAAGCTGGGGAGGAGGTGGGCAGAAAAGAGCCAAGAGAACATTTGGAAGTTTACCATCTCTCCCACTAGACTGCAAATGTTCCAAAGGCAGGGTTCGTACTTTACCTGGTCCATTGTTTTATGCCTGACGCTTAACACAGTGCCTGGTGCGAGGTAAGTACAAATAACTGCTTCTTGATTGGAAAAATAAACGAAGCCCACTTTGCCTTTAAGGAACACAGGTGATCTCCAGTATGTAATGAGTTGTGGTGCTCTAGAGGACTCTCTCTCCATAAATACAGCCCCTACTGAGGCCAAGAATCCCACCATTTGCATTTTGGGTAGAGCGCCTTCCCTCTCCTAGCAGGCTTCTTTTAAAACACAGATGCTGTGGGGTGAGGCATCACTGGAGTGAATGAGGTCTCCAGGGCCCCCAGAGGGTGAGAATGGTCTTGAGCAGGACCTGCAGTTGGGGGCTGCTTGGTGTTGCATCTCTGATGCACTCTCCGAACCTGGCAGCCAGGCTTGCAGATGGAGGCACAGACAGGGCATGGACACTTTTCCCACCTCTCTCCGTGTGCCTATGTCCTCACCTCGGCCCTCGTCCTGCACTGGATGGGGCTGTCTGAAGCCCCCGGGGCTGAGAAACTCTTCATCATGGAGATTTCGAGGAGCACAATGTCTGATCCGGAAAGGTCCTAACTACTCCAGCCTAAGGCCTTATTTTCGTACTTATGGAAACTGAGGACAAGTTAATTTTTAAATCCCTCTCAGGTGTTTTACATTTTATGAGAATTTGTTTATGGTTGTGCTTCAGGGAAAGGACTCAATCACCAAAGTCAAGGCTTCCTACATCCACAGGGAAATGTTTGTTGGTTTTTTGGTTTTTTTGTTTATTTTTATTTTTATTTTTT
>NW_012114977.1:3079073-3095398 GCF_000951035.1 Colobus angolensis palliatus | reverse complement strand
CATGTTGACCAGGCTGGTCTGGAACCTCTGACCTCAGGTGATCCACCCGCCTCGGCCTCCCAATGTGCTGGGATTACAGTTGTGAGCCACCATGCCCAGCCAATGGGAGATAGTTTTTGACCTTTTACGCGAATGAGGGAGAGCAAAAGGGAGGGAGATTTCTGATTCCGTTCTACCTTCCTGCAAAGGCTACTGTCATTGAGCAAGGGTTTCTTCCCCTCCCTAAGGCCATCACTGCATGGCTCTGAGCAAATTTACTGGGGAATGAGTGAGGGGCCCAGGCTAATTACAGGCAGCTGAGGCTGAGCTGCTCTTTTTCCTGCTGGTTACCTCGCTGCCCATGCTGGAAGGAAAGCTCTGCGGACTTACTCTCTTTCCATCCTCCTCTGATGACTATCGCCTTATGTTACCATTGACCTTGATCCCTGAGGGGTAGCTTTCCCCAGCAGGCAACTTCAGAGGAGGTACAGCGGCCAACTCTGGGCTCCAATTCCTGCTTCCACCTACAAATAAGAACCATTTGGCGCATGAGTATGCATGAGGCCATACAGGGTTAGGGCTGATGGGGTGAAGAAGTGAACTGGGATGGGTCCGGTTGAAGGGGAAGGAGTGGACACACGAAGGAACAAGCAGAGACGGGGTCTAGGAAAGGAACCAGAGGTTCCATGGTGATGAGGGGTCATCTAGGAATGGCTCGAGGGAGGGCAGCTGGGACAAGATGATCGTGCTGGGTCACAGGAGGACAAGGAGAAGCCTCAAGAGGTTGCTGGAGTAGTTACTAAAGCCAGGTTCCAGCCCTGCTGAACTGCCTACAAGATTGATTTGTTTGGCTGGGTGCGATGGCGCACGCCTGTAATCCCAGTACTTTGGGAGGCCAAGGTGGCCAGATCACCTGAGGTCAGGAGTTCGAGACCAGCCTGGCCAAGATGGTGAAACCCCGTCTCTACTAAAAATACAAATTAGCTGGGCATGGTGGCGCATGCACATGCCTGTGATACCAGTTACTCTGGAGGCTGAGGCTGGAGAATCACTTGAGCCCGGGAGATGGAGGTTGCAGTGAGCCAAGATCCTGCCATTGCACTTCAGGCTGAGCGACAAGAACAAAACTCCATCTCAAAAAAAAAAAAAAAAAAATTGGTTTATCTGAACCTGGGGATTATGGCAGAGAAGCAATGAGAAAAAATTTGGTTTTCTCAGACTGTTGGCTGAAAGACAATGGGAACCTGGCTGGCTCTGGAGTAGGAGGCAGGCATGGAGGAGGGGTTGAGGGCTCACAGAAGCACAGCCAGCCAGGGTGGACTGGACACAGAGCACTCAGTAGGCTTTCATGGGCAGGCCTGGCAAGCTGGAGATGAGCCTTGCTGGAAGTAAGGACTGGTGCCCAGAGCCAGACATTCAGGGTCTGGGGCCCTTAGGGCCACTTGGGCCGAATTGACCAGCCATGCCTGGCAAACCTAGCCTGAACCTACAGCAGAGACTGGGCCAGCTCACTGCAGAGCATTCGGATCTTCAGGTATTATCGGACCCTCCAGACAGCCAATCTCTGTTCTCTCGGTCCTGACTTCTGGCTTGGCTGGCCCAGCACAGGGCCCTGTTCCCCAGCAGGCAAAATAGAGCTGCCTCCTAAAAAAAAAAAAGTCACTTTTGACTTTTTTCTTTTCTTTTCTTTTTTTGAGATGGAATCTTGCTCTGTCGCCCAGGCTGGAGTGCAGTGGCGCGATCTCGGCTCACTGCAAGCTCCGCCTCCCGGGTTGTCACCATTCTCCTGACTCAGCCGTCTGAGTAACTGAGACTACAGGCGCCCACCACCACGCCTGGCTAATTTTTTGTATTTTTAGTGGAGATGGAGTTTCACCGTGTTAGCCAGGATAGTCTTGATCTCCTGACCTGGTGATCCATCCGTCTCGGCCTCCCAAAGTGCTGCGATTACAGGCATGAGCCACTGCGCCCAGCCACCTTTGACTTTTTAAGATAGAGTCTTGTTCTGTCACCCAAGGTTGGAGTGCAGTGGTGCGATCTCACCTCACTGCAACCTCCACCTCCCAGGTTCTATCCCAGATTCTCCTGCCTCAACCTCCCAAGTAGCTGGGATTACTGGTGCCTGCCAACACACCTGGCTCATTTTTGTATTTTTAGTAGAGATAGGGTTTCACCGTGTTGGCCAGGCTGGTCTTTGACTTCTTTGATGGGGAAGGCAGGTGAGGACGCAGTAGGGCAGAGGGCGCTGTGCTTGGACATTGTGGCTTGTTCATCAACCCATAACATCTGTAGGTCCGTGACAATGGATACTAGACAGGGAACTAAATTAGGAGCTCTAATCCCAGCTCTGCCACTAACTGGCCATGGGCTGTCCAGCAGGTCTCTTTTCTCTCTGGGCCTTATTCTCCCATCTGCAGAATGATCCTGGCCTGGATCAGGAGATCTACAAAATTCCCATTAATGCTATATAGTCTTTTGTTTGGGGGAAATTGTCAGGAGAGCAAGTCAGCAGGAATGACTCTGCTAAGAGGGAATGAGGAAAATATAGGTTCAAAGTCTCTACTGAAACCCTGTGGGGCTCTCTTCTGGGATTCAGCTATGTCCAGAGCAATGGTAGGGTGGGTCCAGTAGCATGAGGGAAAGAGGAGCTCCCTGGGACAGAACTTACCCTAAAACAAGGAAATAGCCCTGCAGGTTCTCTGTGCAAAGCTTATGTAGATGAGGTGCTTTGAGGATGGTATAGTGTCTACCGGGACACAATGGACAGCTGCACAGGCTGTGCACTGCACGAGTCCAGGTGGCACCATTAGACCACAGTGGAGTCACCTCTGGGCATCTATCTCTAGGACTTACCTCTCAACACGCCTCTTTCACTTAGAGTTCTTTTTTTTTTTTTTTTTTGAGACGGAGTCTTGCTCTGTCGCCCGGGCTAGAGTGCAGTGGCCGGATCTCAGCTCACTGCAAGCTCTGCCTCCTGGGTTTATGCCATTCTCCTGCCTCAGCCTCCGGAGTAGCTGGGACTACAGGCGCCGGCCCCTTGGCCGGGTAGTTTTTTTGTATTTTTTAGTAGAGACGGGGTTTCACCGTGTTAGCCAGGATGGTCTCGATCTCCTAACCTCATGATCTGCCCGTCTCGGCCTCCCAAAGTGCTGGGATTACAGGCTTGAGCCACCGTGCCCGGCCTCACTTAGAGTTCTTAAGGCCTTTGGGCATGCACTGCACATTTTGGTATTCGTCTAGTTGAGGTTTAAACAGAGCAGGAGATGGGACAATTTTGTCACTTTGCTACAGGATGCCAAGCACTGTCAGCCTCAGGAGTTTGGGAGTTGGTGGTGCCCAGCAAACACAGAAGTGTAGAAGCAGTGATCTCAGTGGAGATGGCACCAGCGCCAGAAGACACAGAGTCAGGCCCTGGGTACAGCCACAAATACCTGGGAGGCACTTGTCATGGACTAGTTTCGTTCATTAGCAGGCACCTCCAAGTGGCTGTAAAATCCAGCTTCACTCTTCCTGGGAAGCTGGTCTTACAGCCATCTCCCAGTCCAGCTGCCTCTTCTCCTTCCCGTCCCCGCTTGGCTGTATCTCACCTGGGCTGGATCCCAGCTGGGCTTACCTCCTTCAGCTACCAGAAACATCTGTCTCCAAGTGCGAATCATCCCTGACCTGAGCCCGGCCCTCTTCATGTAGCTTTCTTCCTTGTCTTTCCTCTCAGCCATCAGCCTGGCTGATGCTTTTGTTACCTTTTTTTTTTGAGACAGAGTCTTGCTCTGTCGCCCAGATTGGAGTGCAGTGGCATGATCTTGGCTCACTGCAACCTTTGCCTCCTGGGTTTAAGTGATTCTTCTGCCTCAGCCTCCCTAGTAGCTTTGAATACAGGTGTGTGCCACCACGCCCAGATAATTTTTGTATTTTTAGTAGAGACGGGTTTCACCATGTTGGCCAGGCTGGTCTCAAATTGTTGCCCTCAAGTGATCCGCCTGCCTCTGCCTCCCAAAGTGCTGGATTAGAGGCGTGAGCCACCGTGCCCGTCCTCTCTTTGTTCCTTTTACAAAGGGAGTCATGGACACAGAGGTCTCCCTTACAGGAGGAAGTGAGACAGCAGCTTCTGTTTATGGAAACCACAGTTAGCTGCAGAGGCTGCTTTGTCACAGCATGTCACATTGTCCCAAATACTGGGCATGGGGACCTCCTGGGGGAGTGCAGTGGTCTTGACCCCTCCTGGGGCACAGGACTTTTTAGGATCCAGAACACTCCACGTTTTCCTTTGTTCCTTTCCAGAAAGGCGTGGATGTTCTTTGTGTTCTTCAGATGAGGAAACTGAGCTCACAGAAACTGGATGATTGGCTCCAGGCCGCTGGGGCTCCTAAGTGGCTGAGCTGGGACTTGGCCAAGCCCTTCCCAGCATGCCAGGCTGCCTGCTGGCTATGCTGCTCATTACGGTCCCTAGGGGAGATTCCTTCCTTTGCGACATGAAGAATTCCAAGGGGCAGTGGCAAGAGAACTAACTCCAGGGACTCTTCCCTGACAGCTGTGCTACCTTAGGCAAGTCACCTCGCTGCTCTGAGCTGGGGTCTCCCATCTGTCACATAGGTTTAGAAACAGGGTGGACCACATGGGGTTGTCACGTGGCTTGAATAAGCTCCTGGGATGAGAGTGGAAGTTGTGGACCTCTGTTGAATCGTAAGTCTTGATCATCCTTCGGAGCCCTGCATGGCAAGCAAATGTCTACATTTTCCTCAGCTCATGTTTCAGGGGTCGTTGGAGCTTCCACGAGGCATCAGAATGAGAACAATGAGGATAGGGAACAAGACAGGCCCACTGAGGGGACCAGGTCTAGAGACCCTTAGATCCACCTGCTGTGAGCTTAGTCAGCTCCCTGTAGGGATTGCCACAAGCTGCACAAACAGCCAGAACCAAGCGCAAAGGTCCCAGGGCAGAGGGAGGCTTTGGTACCTGTGGGCAGCTGACATGGCACCTGAGGGTTGGGCCCTGGCTCCTTTAAGAGGTTGCCTCTGCCAGCCCCTGATGTGATTCAGGCAGGTGGATGGATGGTCTGAGGAGGAGGGGATTGGAGCAGGAAGAAGAATGGGATGAAGAACTGACCAGTCGGCAAAATCTCCAGCAGATCAATGGAGACCATCTGGATGGAGAGGCTGCACTTAGGGGCCAGGGGCTCCCTGGAGCCTGTTATATGCAGCCGGGCTCCCGACAGAAGAAAGCAGCTGGAGTCTCACCCTGACTCTAGGACAGCCCAGAAACCCTCCTTGCCGACTGTACCCCAGGCAAGGCTCTGTTTAAGACCCTGGGAGAGGTTGTGTGATCGGAGTGGATGTGCTGGCAGTTGAAGCTGTGCCCCAGCAACACTGAGCAGGTGGGGTTGGGAGAGTGTACTCCCATTGCAATGTCTGCATGCAGTCACATCTGAATGTCCCCTGGCTTGTCATTGCTGGTGTCCATGGGCACCCCGAGGTCACTGCTGGCTTGGGCCTTCAGGGTTTCCTCCTGCCCCCAGGAGGTGAGGCTCAGAGGGGCAGCCCTGCCACAGCATCAGCTCCAGGAGGTCCGGATGCAGGAGCAGCATCTGTTCAGAATGTCCTCTCCCCTGTGGCCGGACACAGTAGCTCACGCCTGTAATCCCAGCACTTTGGGAGGCCGAGGTGGGTGGATCACTTGAGGCCAGGAGTTTGAGACCAACCTGGCTAACATGGTGAAACCTCATCTCTACTAAAAACACAAAAAATTAGCCGGGCGTGGTGGTGCGTGTCTGTAATCCAGTTACTCAGGAGACTGAGGCATGAGAATCACTCGAACCCAGGAGGTGGAGGTTGCGGTGAGCCAAGATTGTGCCACTGCACTCCAGTCTGGGTGACACAGTGAGACTGTCTACAAAACAAACAAACAAAAGACTAGACCAGGCGCAGTGGCTCATGCCTGTAATCCCAGCACTTTGGGAGGCCGAGTCGGGCGGATCACGAGGTCAGGAGATCGAGACCATGCTGGCTAACACGGTGAAACCCCGTCCCCACTAAAAATACAAAAAATCAGCTGGGCGTCATGGCGGGTGCCTGTAGTCCCAGCTAGTCGGGAGGCTGAGGCAGGAGAATGGCGTGAACCCGGAAGGAGGAACTTGCAGTGAGCCGAAGTCGCACCACTGCACTCCAGCCTGGGCGACAGTGACAGAGCAAGACTGTGTCAAAAAAAAAAAAAGACTGGACGCGGTGGCTCACGTCTGTAATCCCAGCGCTTTGGGAGGGAGGTCGAGGTGAGCGGATCACAAGGTCAGGAGATCGAAACCATCCTGGCTAACATGGTGAAACCCTGTCTCTACTAAAAATACAAAAAATCAGCTGGTGTGGTGGCACTCGCCTGTAGTCTCAGTTACTAGGGAGGCTAAGGCAGGAGAATCACTTGAACCCTGGAGGTGGAGGTTGCAGTGAGCCGAAGTCACACCACTGCACTCCAGCCTGGGCAACAGTGGGGCAGGATTGGCTGAGCAGGCTGGGGTCCCCCCATGGAAAAGCCCCACCACCACTTTGCACGTGGGACCTTCCTAAGTAGAGGAGCAATCTGAAGAGCACCCTCTGCTTTCAGGGGTTCCCCAGGCTAGCCTCTTGATTGGCTCCCTCAGAGCAGCCTGCACCCTGGCCAGACCAGAGCTGATGAGGGCTGTGCGGGTAGGAGATGGTGACCTGCGCATCTCTTCAGAATGTCCTCTCCCCTGTGGCCGGGCATGGTGGTTCATGCCTGTAATCCCAGCACTTTGGGAGGCCAAGGTGGGTGGATCCTTTGCCTGGGGCCTTTGCCTGGGGCCCAACCACATGCTTTGCATGAACTAGATGCTCAGTAAGGATGACTTCATCCATCAACCCCTGACGGCCTTCACTTTGTAGAGTCCCCTGCTTCATCCTTAATCATTCTGTCCTTTGCTATGGGGTCTGATGCCCAGAATGTCAGTATGCTGCTCTTCCAGGTGGGCACCTGAGGTTCCAGGCCTAGTAACGCCTCCAGGAGGCCAGAAATGCCAGGAGGCCTCTGGGAGCTGAGGACTGGGCCATCCCTGGCACTAGTCGGGAACCCCTCTGCTCTAGAAAGCCATGCTTCCTAGTGCTCCAAGTCCAGGCCCAGCAGCTCCACTTGACTGTTGGGACAAAGATAAAATAAGTCCTTATGTGGAGGGGCTAGGCTGGGGAAGGGGAGCGTGATGGAGATTTCAGTGGTCAGGACCGCGGATACGTCTTCCCCAGGAATCAGAGAGAGCTGAACTGGGCTGAGGGGTCCGCTGGTGGTTGTGTGATGTGGGGGCCTGACTCCGACGTGCTGATCTCCTTTGAGGCACTCTGAGCAGGATGGGAGAGGGCTCCCCAAATGCCTCCCCGTATAATTCACCCATTATAGCTTTACTCTGTTGGCTCGTGAAAGATTTTACCGTTTCTAAAAGCTTCCCTTGTAAAATGCAAATACCTATATAAAGTGGTCATGCCTTAAGTTCATTATCAGCCAACAACTCAATTTTTATCATTTGAGCAGAAAATAGGTGACAGCCAGAAATTTGATCCGGATAGAAGAATCGTGTGTGTGTGTGTGTGTGCATGTGTGTGTGTGCATGTGCGCATGCATATGTGTGTGTTTTTGGGTTGAGGGCAACAGATGTAGTTTTTCATTCATTCAACTGATATTGATCAAGCACTAATGAAATGCTAAACAGTGTTCTTGGTCCTGGGGATAGAGAGTGAAAAAAAACAAAAACCTTTGCCCTTGTGGAATTTACCTTCTTTTGAGGGAGGAGGACACTAAACAAAAAACAAATAAAATTTATGATACGTCACATGGCAGTAAATGCTATGGAGAAAAATACAGCAGCGGGGAGGGATAGGGTTATGGCTGGGGAGGGAGCAGAACTTCTGGTTGTGGGCTTGGCTACCAGGGAAGGACAAACCTCTTCTTCTCTGCAAGCACCAGGACTAAGGTGCAGTAGGCGAGGTGTCCAGGACAGAGAACTGAAGGGGGTCCTTGCTGGCCCTCAGAGGCTGCAAGTGCCCTGGGGTCTGCCCTCTGAGTTTGCCCACCCCCTTCCTGCACCCAACGCCCCAACAGCCAGAGAACTCTCGGAGCCCAGTGGAGCAGGCTGTGGGGAACCAGCCCCCTGGCAGACCACCAGCTGGAGATGTTCCCTGGGCTGTCAGAAGGAGGGAGCGAGTGGAGCTGGCAAGCTCTGGACCAGCCCAGATTATGGGGGAATGAGGTGCTGGCTCCCACACATGGCTTATTACTCAGCCCTGTTCTGGGCAATTGCTCTTTTGTTTCACATCAAGATGGGGAGGGAGCGGAGCAGTACAGCCTTGTGGTGGGGCTTGGGTCACTCTGTAGCAGAAAGTCGAGGCTTGGGATGGTGTTGTGGAGGTTGCAGAGGGCATTTAGAGTGGGAAGTGTACAGGCTAGGTGGGTAAGGGTGTGTTTCAGAAGGTGCCTGGCCTCTTTCCCTTCCTGATTCCGCTATTAAGGGTCTTCTTTGGGGAAGGGCAAGTGTCTTCTCCAGGGAAGGGGATAGAGAAGAAAATAAAGGCATATCCCTGCCTCGAGGAATCTAGTGGGGAGGTGGACAGGTATTCAAGGTGTGGTGTGTTAGGTGCTGAGGGGCTCAGAGACACAGTGCTGGGGTGTGGGGGCCGAGAGGAAGGAGGCCTAACTCTGCCAGGGCACTCAGGAAGGCTTCCCAGGGGTGGCAACAAAGGAGTATCCCTCATGAGAACCCGCGGGATCAAGGGACTGGGGCGCTAGACAAGGGAAGGGAAGGGCTGGAAGGATCCCAGTGATGATCTGCCCCAATCCCTTTCTTGACTGATAGCAAAACAGGACTAGAGCAGGAAAGAGAATTTTTCCAGTTCCCACAGCTGCAGAGGGAGGACCAGAAACCTGGTCCCCAGGACTCTCAGTCCAGAGTCTTACCCTGTGGTTCTAGTAAGAGTTAACAGTAACAATCGCTTACTGAGCATTTGATTGTGTCAGACATTTACTGTTCTAAATGTGTCCTATGTGTTAACTGTTAATTTTCACAAAAACCCCTTGAGGTAGGGATAGTGGCTATTACGTCTCCATTTTCCAGATGGGGAGCCTGAGACATGGCGCTTCGGCAACTTATTGAAGGTCACAGAGCTTATATGTGGGCAGCAGGGATTGCTCTAGGGTCAGTGCTCTTACCCTTGGAGGTGACGTGGACTGCTGGGGTCAACTGATTTCCTGGCTAAGGTAGGATATGGCCCAGTGGCCCCTGTCTGAGCAGGCTTCTGGCCTGTGGGAGCTCTTCTCACTCCCAGAACCCTTCATGCTCCCTGACAGTCCTGTCAATTCTCCAGTGCCTCTGTTGCTTATGGCTTTTTTTTTTTTCGAGATTGAGTTTCACTCTTGTTACCCAGTCTGGAGTACAATGGCATGATCTCGGCTCACTGCAACCTCCGCCTCCCAGGTTCAAGCAATTCTCCTGTTTCAGCCTCCCGAGTAGCTGGGATTACAGGCATGCGCCACCATGCCTGGCTAATTTTGTATTTTTAGTAGAGATGGGGTTTCTCCATGTTGATCAGGCTGGTCTCGAACTCCTGACCTCAGGTGCTCCTCCTGCCTCGGCCTCCCAAAGTGCTGGGATTACAGGTGTGAGCCACTGAGCCCGGCCGCTTATGACTTTTTGTAGATCCTCAGGCAGCGATGTGGTGGCAGCTAAACACTGGTGAACAACTGGCTCTGGGTGTGGGAGATGGGGATGCTATCACATGTAGCATTTGCTGATTTCCATGGTGTAAATATTCCCACCATGGCCTGTTTCAAGCTATCAATGGGATGTCAATTGGCTTACAAAACTCCTAAAAGATCTTGCAATCGGCTCTCAGTACAGGCAGACTCCAGCATACCACTGTGGCAGCCTCCCCACTTTGCATTACTGCTTGAAGACCCCCTAATCCCTTCCCCTGCTGCCTCACTCACCGCCTCTGATTACACTGCATTCACATAAACGGGTATGATTTGAACATTCTCATCTTGGGAGGTCTGAAAATGGTTTTATTTCCTCTGCTCAAAAAGAAATAATAATAAAAGATTCATGGAGCGCTTCCCACTATAATCATTTCCTGGAAGGGACTTTGGTGATTTAGTTCAAATCTTGGCTTTATAGATATGGAAAGTCCACCCGAGAGTCAAGGGACTTGACCAGAGGCACACAGCCAGTAACTCACAGAGCCACAGCAAGAAACCAGGGCTCGGGACCCGTGGTCCCCTGGCTCACTCTTCTGCCACATCTTAGTGCCATTCTAGGTTCATGGGGAAGATTTGAAGGCAGGTAAGAAATGCACCACTCAATCAGGAGTATCCTAAACATAAAACAATCAGAAAAAAATGCAAGATGATATTTTGGCCTTGCCACACCAGCCTAGGCTTTGAGCCAGTATCTTAAATGCTTCAAGTCTTAGCTCTATCATTTTAAAATGCAGATATTATTAATACTTACCTCACATTTCTCACCGGGGGATTGTGAAGATAAAGGAGATAAATGGCCAGCAAAGTACATTTAGGGTAAGGAAATACAAATAGCTCCTAAATGTGTAGAAGCATGCTGAACCTCATTCAAAATAAGAGAAATGGAAATTAAAATTACACCAATAAACAAGTTTTTCACCTATCAGATTGGCGAAAGTCCAGAAAGTTGGTAACACAGTTATAGTGGAGTTGTAAGGAAATAGAGAGTCTCCTATCTCTCATGGGAAGATAAATGTGTATAACCTCTAGGGAGGGCAGTTTGGCAATATCTCTCCACGGTTTAAATGCACATATCTTCTGACCTAGCAGTTCCATTTCTGGGAAATTGTCCTATAAATAAATCTGCATAAGTGCAAAGGATTCGTTTATGGCTACTTGTTACAGAATATTTGTGATGGGAAAATATTGAGAAGAATGTAAATGCTTGGTAAGGGGTCTCTTTAAGATACTTTGTTTTCCCACACAATGGAGTATTATGTAGCTATAAAAAGGAAGGAGACAGAAAGCTTTGTACTTGTGTATAAGACATACCATCAAATGAAGAAAAGCAAGGCACAGAATAGTGTGTATAGATAGCATGCTACATTTTGTTTTTAAAAAGCAGAGAGGCTGGGTGTAGTGGCTCACACCTATAATCCCAGCACTCTGGGAGGCTAAGGAGGGAAGATTGTTTAAGCCCAGAAATTAGAGACCAACCTGGGCAATGTAGTGGGATTTCATCTCCAAAAAATAAATGAATAAATAAATAAAATAAAATAAAATGAAAAGAGGGGAAATAGAAATATTTACTCATGCATACAGAATGAAATTCTAGAAGGATCTCTGAGGAAGTAAAACCAGTGGTTACCTGTGGGGGTTGAGGCTGGGGTTGGGAAGGGTAGGAGATGAGACTCTTCACTATTGCCTTTTAATACAGATTTCTAAATTTTGAGCCTTGTCAGTGTATTAACAATTCAAAAATGTAAACTAAATATTCCTTTGTAAACTGCAAAGCACTGTGCAGATGCTAGTTACCTGAACTATTACTAATACAAAAATGAGCTAAATTGCATGGCTAGGATTACAGTCTGTAGGAGGCCGAGAGGAGAATGCTTGGGGGTTCTGCAGGGGCAGAAGTTAGAGTGGGGATCTCAAAGAAAAAGTGGTCCTCAGTGTTTTACTAGAAAGTGATGGTCAGAATGCAGTGGTGGGTCAGGTGTTGGTGGCCATGACTGCTTCTCCTGCCCAGCTCGATCACTGTGATGGCTGTCTGTCACAGCTGAACTGTCTCATGCATGACATGCAACTTGTTTGGGTGATGGTGCTGAGACTCCACAGTTTGCCCAGGAGTGCTGGCTCCAAAGCTCTGGCAGCTGTGCTGAGCTGCAGAAGGGCTGTTACCACTGAGTCTTCTGTTGGGCATGAGTGTGTGTGGCTGCTCCACTCGGATTAACCCATCTGATCTTCTCACAGTGCATGCAGACAGAAGCTGTGATGATCTCTATTTCACAGATGATAAAACTGAGGCACAGAAGAGTCAAACGCTTGACCCAAAGTTCAGCAGTTGGTGGTGACTCTAGGCAGCCTGGCTGGGGAGTGATCCTCTCAACCAGCACACACCACCACCTCCCCCATGTGCTTTCCCTTTTTCCCATCGTGCCTGGCTAAGGGTACCACCGGGGATCCAAAGGGAGCCTCCTGACTTGCTGTCAGATGGAAAGCAAGCATCACTGGTCAGGAGGGACCACTTTGTCTCTGCAGGGTCTCACGTAGGACAGGCAGAGTGTAGGGCACATCTGTGACTGCTCAGCCCATTGGGCTCTCCGCCTTTGGGACACAAATCCTGCTGCTTCACCTCTTCTCTCTGAGGGGCATTAGAGCACCACCTTCACCCCACCCCTGGGCCTCCTGACATCCCAGAGGCATATCTTAGCAGACAGAGGCCTCTTGTCAATTAGAGCAAGGCAAGGGCTGTGCTATCTGCGGAGGGATCGGGAGAGGCGGGGGTGCTGGCAAAGTGAGAGCATCATGTCTCCAATTAAAGTTCTGAGGATTCATCTTCTAACTCAGCCCCCCTCAGAAATTGACATTTATTAGGTTGTCAAAGCTGATTTTTCTTCTTGGCCCTTTCCTGTCGCCAACTGTGTATGTGTGTGTGTGTGTGTGTGTGTGTGTGTGTGTACATGGACATGAATGTAAATAAATACCTATATTTTGCTTTTCAAAAATTAAAAATGCAGTATTTATCCCTATCAGAGACCTGACTTCCTGATTCCTGATGGAATGGAAGGCCACCCAGAGGGCCAGGGCAGGCCTCGTGGGGCCTGAGGGGGTCTGAGACAGAGGTAGGCCTACCATCTGGAGGTGAAGCCGGCCTCATGCAGAGGCAGCAGTTGCCGGTTGCTGACTATGTGATTTTACAAGTGCCTCACCCCACCACCCTAAAAAATCTGTCTCCCCCACATGCCCCTAAACCTGGAATTTCACTTTTGGGGGCTCATTCCTCTGAATTTATTCATCTTTTTCCTAAAGTCTTTTTTGAAGTGAAATGTGAGTCCCTAAGAGGGGAACACATTAAATTGCTAACATCCCAGAAGCATAGAATTCTGAGCAAAAAGAGACCCAGTAGTCTTATCTTCTCTTGTAGAGAGGAAACCAAAATCTAGACAGACTAAGGGATTTGCCCAAAGTCACTCATCACATTAGTGACAATGGTGGTGCTGTCACTGAGTTCTCTAACTCCAAGCTCAGTGGAGTTTAGTTTATCAGATTTGTTTTTCTTTTCTTTTCCTCTCTCTGTCTTTTTCCCTTTTTCCCTTTCTTTCTCCTTCCTTCTTTCCTTCCTTCCCTCCCTCCCTCCTTTCCTCCTTTCCTCCCTTCTTTCACCTTTTCTTTTCTTTTCCTTTCTTTTTTTCTTTCCTTCTTTCTTTCCTTCTCTTTTTCTTTCTCTTTCTTTCTTTCTTTCTTTCTTTCTTTCTTTCTTTCTTTCTTTCTTTCTTTCCTTCTTTCTTTCTTCTTTTCTTTCTTTCTTTCTCTCTTCTTTCTCTTTCTCCTTTCTTTTCTTTTCTTTTCTTCTTTTCTTTTCTTTCCTTCTTTCTCTCTCTCTTTCTCTCTCTCTTTCATTTCACTCTGTTGTCCAGGCTGGAGTGTGGTGGTGCAATCATAGTTCACTGCAGCCTCAGAACTCCCTGGCTCCACAATCCTCCATCTACCTCAGCCTCCTGAGCAGCTGGGACTTACAGGTATGTGCCACCATGTCTGGCTAATTTTAAAACTTTTAGTAAAGAGAGGTCTCCTTGTGCTTCCCAGGCTGGTCTTGAACTCCTGGGCTAAAGTGATCCTCCAGCCTTAGCCTCTTAAAGTGCTGAGATTACAAGTGTGAGCTACCACGCCCGGCCAGATCAGTTTTGTTCAGAGACAAGAAGAAGCCTGGCTGGATGCAGGTCCTGGGCTCCCAGGTGAGGGAAGGCAAATGAGAAGGGGAGAAGACAGGAAAAAGGTAAGACCAATGTGCAAATAAATTTTGCCCACTTCGTACTTTTTCTAATCATTGTATGTGTTGTCATTTTCACTTTAATCTTTCGCATTTATGATTTGGGACATGAAAGTAAGAGACACAGTGGCTATCTGGTCTTGGCTTTCCTTAAGATGGCATATGACAAACTTTAATTACCTTCCCCGCATTCACTATTTTTGCCATATTTTCTCGCCAGTTCTATTAATGTGACATAGTATTTTTCATTAAATTAACTCATTTTAAAATTTGGTTTATTTCTTTGAAAAGGAAATTTTGGGCCGGGCGCGGTGGCTCAAGCCTGTAATCCCAGCACTTTGGGAGGCCGAGACGGGCGGATCACGAGGTCAGGAGATCGAGACCATCCTGGCTAACCTGGTGAAACCCCGTCTCTACTAAAAAATACAAAAAAACTAGCCGGGCGAGGTGGTGGGCGCCTGTAGTCCCAGCTACTGGGGAGGCTGAGGCAGGAGAATGGTGTAAACCTGGGAGGCGGAGCTTGCAGTGAGCCAAGATCCGGCCATTGCACTCCAGCCTGGGCGACAGAGGGAGACTCTGTCTCAAAAAAAAAAAAAAAGGAAATTTTGTTTCACTGTTGTGCAAGGAAAGCCTGTTATCACTTGTTAGAAATCAATGGCAATCATAAAAATACATATAATGGAATCTAAACAAGGTTATTAAAATTTACTTTGGTGCCTCTCTTGCTGAAAGCTCTTAACCTGTGGACGGTTTTCTCTTTGCAAAAAGGAAAATTAGCAAGTATCAGAAAGGCTTGAAAAACCCACCAGCCACTAAGTGAGACTTCCTCCCTGAGGTCATCAGGGTCTGTATTGGCTTCCCGGGGTTGCCATGGACTGGGTGGCTTGAAACTACAAAAATTTGTTGTCTCACAGTTCCAGAGACTAGAAGTCTAAAATCAAAGTGTCAGCAGGGCCATCACTTTCTGAGAACTGTAGGAGGGAATCCCTCCTTGGCTGTCACAGCTTCTGGTGTTTGGTTGACAATTCTGTGTGTTCCTCGGCTAGCAGCCCCATAGCTAGAATCTCTGCCTTCCTGGTCACAAGCTCTCCCTGAGTGCTTTTGTCTTCACGGGGCTCTCCTCTCTTTATAAGTACAATGGGCATATTGGCTTAGGGGTCCATGTGTTCCAGTCTGACTTCATCTTAACTAATGACATCTGTACTGATCCTATAGTATTTCCAAATAAGGTCATATTCTGAGCACTAGGGGTTAGGGCTTCAACCTCTCTTTTTGCAGGGGACCCAGTTCAACCCATGACAGGGTCTTTGAAAAAGCATTGAAAAGGAAGAACTTTTTCATGGTGTGGACAATGCCACTGAATGCCTGTCCAAGGGCCATCAATGAGACCTGACTCCTTGGCGAAATACTGCATTAAGGGGTTACGAGGAGGCTGTGAGCTCCCCTCATCTCTCAGAGGCAAGTGGCATCTTTTGGGCCAAAATGGGCCTTTGGTAACTTGGTTCTGGGGTCAGTAAGTGCCCCTGAAGTGGGGGTGGGTGCACTTGAGGAGGAGCAAATAGCCCCTCATTGATCACAAAATCAACACCGCAGAGATTCTTTACAAGCAGCCAACATTTACTGAGATACTCTTGGGACAAAGACCCCTGTGTCCCTGGTTGTCTGCTCTCTTGAGTGTCTGGTCTTCCCAGCTTGTCACTGGCAGCATCAGGCAGAAGTACAAAGGGGAAGGGTGGGCCAGGTGTGGGGACTGCGGAGGAGGAGGAAATTCTGTACTCCTGCGACAGAGGGGCAGCTGCGGCTCTGGGAGGACCACATCAGAAGGACGGGCAGGCCCTTGTTAGCCACGTTCATGAACAGAAGCAGCGGAAGTCCCTGTTCTCCTAGAGCTGTGCCAGGGTCAGGGGAGGGGAGGCAGACAGATGATATGCCAGGTGGTGACAGTGATAAGAAGAAAAATAAACCAGGCTAAGGAGAGAGAGAACATTCCCTGAAGAGCGAGTGGCGAGTGGACGGGCAGGAGCACCTCAAGCTTCCCTTGCAACAGGGGAGGAGGCTGGCGGGGCTCGGGCAGAGTGGATGAGAGGAAAGAGACAGGAAAGGAAGGGAGAGGCAGGGGCCTGGCAGTCACACCTGGGTAAGAATAATTTATTCAATATTAAATGCCTAGGCGTGAGTTTGAGTAGAGAAGCCAGGAATCTGACTTGTTTTCCATTATTTTATTGTAATAAAATACACACATGGCCGAGCGTGGTGGCTCAAGCCTATAATCCTAGCACTTTGGGAGGCCGAGACGGGTGGATCACGAGGTCAGGAGATCGAGACCATCCTGGCTAACACGGTGAAACCC
>NW_012114977.1:3074556-3074979 GCF_000951035.1 Colobus angolensis palliatus | reverse complement strand
CTGCCTCAGCCTCCCAAGTAGCTGGGACTATAGGTGTGCACCACCATGTCTGGCTAATTTTTGTATTTTTAGTAGAGGTGGAGTCTCACCATGTTTGCCAGGCTGGCCTCAGACTCCTAACCTCAAGTGATCTACCCCCCTTGGCCTCCCAAAGCCTTCCTTTTTTAAGGCTGAATAATATTCCATTGTAAGTATGTAGCACATTTTGGTTATCCCTTCATCCACTGTTGAACACTTGGGTTGTGTCTGCCTCGGGCTATTGTGGATCCTGCTGCTATGGACATGGGTGTACACATATCTCTTTGAGACCTGTCTTTCAATTCTTTGAGGTATATCCAGAAGTGGAATTGCTGAATCATAGGATAATTTTACTTTCTATTTTTGAGGAACTGTTATACTGTTTTTCCATTTTTTTTTTTTTTT
>NW_012114977.1:3070201-3073786 GCF_000951035.1 Colobus angolensis palliatus | reverse complement strand
CCAGCAGCTGGGATTACAGGTGCCTGCCACCATGCTAGGATAATTTTACTTTCTATTTTTGAGGAACTGTTATACTGTTTTTCCATTTTTTTTTTTTTTTTGAGACAGAGTCTTGCTCTGTCACTCAGGCTAAAGTGAGATGGCACAATCTCAGCTCACTGCGACCTCTGCATCCTCGGTTCGAGCAATTCTCCTGCCTCAGCCTCCCCAGCAGCTGGGATTACAGGTGCCTGCCACCATGCCTGGCTAATTTTTGTATTTTTCGTAGAGACGGGGTTTCACCATGTTGGCCAGGCTGCTCTTGAACTCCTGATCTTGTGATTCACCCGCCTCAGCCTCCCAAAGTGCTGGAAGGAGCCTCCGTGCCCAGCCTGCTATACTGTTTTTCACAGTGGTTCTACCATTTTATATTCTCACCAAAGTGCACAAACAAGGGTTCTATTTTTTCCACATACTCACCAACACTTGTTATTTTCTGTTTTTGTTGTTGTTGTTGTTTTATCTTTTTTTGAGACAGGGTCTCACTCTGATATCTAGGTTGGAGTGCAGTGGTGTGATCACGGCTCATTGCAGGCTTAACTTCCCAGCTCATGTGATCCTTCCACCTCAGTCTCCTAAGTAGCTGGGACTGCAGTTGTGCGCCACCACACCTAGCTAATTTTTTGTATTTTCTGTAGAGATAAGGTTTTGCCATGTTGCCCAGGCTGGTCTTGAACTCCTGGGTTTAAGTGATCTACCTGCCTTGGCCTCCCAAAGTACTGGGATTACAGGTGTAAGCCACTGGATCTGGCCCTATATATATGTGTATATATATACATTTTTTTTCATAGTGGCCATCTTAATGGGTATGAGGTGGTGCATCATTGCAGTTTTGATTTGCATTTCCTTAATGATTTGCGATATTAGTGTCTTTTCATGCACCTGTTGGCTGTTTGCATAACTTCCATGGGGGAGATGTCTATTCAAATCCTTTGTCCATTTTTGAATTGGGTTGTTTGCTATTTTGTTCTTGAGTTCAGTAGTCTGACTTAGTTTTAAACAGATTACCCTGCTGCTGTGCTGAGAGTAATAGACTTTGAGAAGCAAAAGTAGGAGCAGAGAGAGGCTCCCACACTATCCAGACAAGGTGATGGCAGCTGAAGTGTAGGTGGCAGTGGTGAAGGTGGCGAATGGTGAGAAATGATCTGATTCCAAATCTACTCAGAAGGTAGATCCAGTGGGGTTTACTGACTGCATGAGCTTCCAGGGAGGTTTCAGGCTGACTCCAAAGTTTTTGGCCTGAGCTAGAAGAATGGAGTAGCCATTGACTGAGATGGAGAAGGCTTCAGGGTCAAGCCTGGAGGGAAGACTGAGGCTTCTGAGTGGAGTGCGTTGAAGTGTGTGACTTCAAAGGGAAGATGGTTGCTAGGCAGTGGCATGGATGTGCCTGGAACTCAGGAGAGGGTCTGGGCAGAGAGGCACATTTATGAGTTTGTTATGAGTGTTTATATGGTATTTTAAAGCCATGAGAAAGAATGAGCTCACCTTGAAAGTGAGTGTTTACAGAAAAGGAGTCAAAGGATTGATCTCTAGGGCACTGCAACCAGCAGGGCTGTGAGGACAAATCAACAAAGACAGTGGAAAGGGAGTAGGTGGTGACTTGAGACAAGAACCGCTAGAGTGTTGTCCTGGAGGCTTCAGAAAGAAAGTGTTTGGAGGAGGAAGACATGCCTCACCCTGTTCATTAAATGTGGCTGATTGGAGGAAATGTGTCAAAAGGAGGAAAGGCAGAGAAGGTGGGCTCAGAGGCAGGTGGGATGACAGATACAGTGGTGGGAGCCTGTGGCGTTCATTGCTTCTTTTTTTAAGAATCGTGGGCTGGGCCGGCGCGGTGGCTCACGCCTGTAATCCCAGCACTTTGGGAGGCCAAGGCAGGTGGATCAGGTCAGGAGATTGAGACCATTCTGGCTAACACGGTGAAACCCTGTCTCTACTAAAAATAGAAAAAAATCAGCCAGACGTGGTGGCGGGTGTCTGTAGTCCCAGCTACTCAGGAGGCTGAGGCAGGAAAATGGCATGAACCTGGGAGGCGGAGGTTGCAGTGAGCCAAGTTCACACTGCTGCACTCCAGCCTGGGCGACAGAGCGAGACTCCATCTCAAAAAAAAAAAAAAAAAAGAAAGAAAAAAAGAATCACGGGCTGAGACTGAGGGGTAGGGAAAAGGTGTTGGAAGTTTGAAGAGTGAAGAGAAGAAGCGAAAGTTGCTTCAGGAAACGTGGTAATTGTTGAGCTGCGCTAAGGGCTCCCTTGACCAGTGGCAACTCCAGAATTTCTATGAGGGCCGGAGGGGTCTAGTTGGAAGGGAGCTTGACAATGAACTCACAAAAGAGCAGCATGAGGTTGTAAAAACATCAGTCCTCCATATCAAGGAAAAGAGTAACAGAAGGGGAAGAAGAATAACCAATCCTGAAATAGCCCTGTAGGACCCCACAGGGTAGGTCTTACAGCAGTAGGGGAAGGGGGTGGGAGGGCCTTCTGGACAGGGTGAACCCTATAGCTGGGAGCCAGGTGTCCTCTCTGTCACAGGTGTCCTTTCTGTCACTAGCTGTGTGCAGTCACCAGAAACACAGCCAGTGGGATGAGAAGGAAAGCCCAGAACCAGACAGACAGGAGCACCAGGGAGCCATGCCCCTGATCCATCAGGAAAGAAACTTTTGTGACGCTTCCTTCTTGTCCCCTCTCTTCTCAAAGTACCAGTCAGACATTTAGGCAGATCTAAGGGTATAGTCTGTATCTCTAAAGCACTTCGGTTGATTCAACACACATGCACCCACACGTGCATCCACACATCAAAGCAGTCATCTTGGGAGGCCATGAACTTATTACAAAGATGTTGCCATGGAACAAAATATTCCTGGAATTCCTTTATGGGAAATCCAACTGAGCGTGTGACATACTGTCTTGGCTGTTCTTTGTGGAGGTCACTTTTTGTATTTCAAGGGTAGACTGATTTCTGGGAACAGTCTAAAGTCATTTAGAGCCAAGTGTGATGACTACAATTAGGGATTAGAGTTTCTGTGGCCACTGATGAGGTTTGATACAGATAGAATAAAACTAGCATTGTCTTGTTGAAAAGGGGACAGTTGTTTTATAGGATTTAATAAGGTACAGTGTGTAAAGTGCCTAGCATAGTTTTTGATCTGTAGCAGGCATTTCATAATTGGTAATTATTAATATTCCTAAAACAGAGACCCTGAAATCAGTACAAGGATTATTGAAATAAGTGATGTGTTCCCCAAGGTGACGGCTTTGAAGGCACAGACTTTATCTAGAATTATAAATTTTGCTAAATGTGTTTAAAACAGCAGATTCATAATCTTTTTTTTTTTTTTAGATGGAATTTCACTTTGCTGTGAGGGCCTGGAGTCAGAAGGGCCTGGCATTGAATTCACCTTCTGTCCAAGGCTCATGGCTAATCAATCTCTGAGCCTGCCTTCCTGCCTTCCTTCTTTCCTTCTTCTTTCCTTCTCTTCTTTCTCTTCCTTCTCTTCCCTTCCTTCCCTTCCTTCCCTCTTTTCTTTCTTTTCTTCCTTCCTTCCTTCTTTC